>NW_016107468.1:1197198-1245003 GCF_001604975.1 Cebus imitator
TGGAATGCAGTGGCGTGATCTTGGCTCACTACAACCTCCGCCTCCCGGGTTCAAGTGATTCTCCTGCCTCAGCCTCCTGAGTAACTGGGACTACAGGTGCCCACCATCACGCCTGGCTAATTTTAGTAGAGATGGGGTTTCACCATGTTGGCCAGGCTGGTCTTAAACTCCTGATCTCAGGGGATCCACCCACTTTGACCTCCCAAAGTGCTGGGATTACAGATGTGAGTCACCACGCCTGGCCCTTTTTTTTTTTTTTCCTTTTCCAAGACAGAGAAGCAAATAAAGAACTATAGAAAAGTTAAGGTCAATTTTCCTGTTGTTGCCCCACAATACCAGCCAAGCAATATTTCATTCTCGGCTAGTATTTTGGGGCAAAATAGCAGTATTTCATTCTTGGCAGGCAAGCAGCATTTCATTCTTGGCTGGCAAAAGGTAGCACCTTTTCCTGAAGCCCAGAAATCATGATTTAAACTTCCTTAACATCCTGACAAGGCCTCACCTGTGCTTCCTTTATTCCTGACTTTATGGTATTAACTTGGCTGCAGACCTTACTGGCCATGTAGGGATAAACAGACCTTTACCTGATCCCTCTAGCTCAGGGTGTTTATTTTCAAATGTGGCTTCCATCTGGGTTAGGCTTTCATCTCTAACCCTTAGACTGCAGCTTTCAAAGACTCTCAGGGGTTCACTGCTGCCCAGCCTGGGGATGGGGCTTCAAATGCAGCCTCCATGGGAAGGCTCCACCCCATTCCACTCCACGCCACCCAGTCTGTCCTGCCTGGCCTTAGAAAGATGTGAACACTGGCCAGTCATGGTGCTTCATGCCTGTAATCCTAGCACTTTGGGAGGATGAGGCGGGTGGATCACCTGAGGTCGAGAGTTTAAGACCAGCCTGACCAACATGATGAAACCCTGTCTCTACTAAAGACAAAAAATATTATCCCAGGCATGGTGGTACATGCCTATACTCCCAGCTACTTGGGAGGCTGAGGCAGGAGAACTGCTTGAGCCCAGGAGTTTGAGACCACTCTGGGCAATATAGTGAGACCCCAACTCTACCAAAAATTAAAAAAAAAAATTAGCCAGGCGTGGTGGTGCAAACCTGTAGTCCCAGCTACTTGGGAGGCTGAGGCAGGAAAATCATTTGAGCCCAGGAGTTTGAGACTGCAGTGAGCTATGATCACCTCACGGCACTCCAGCCTGAGTGACAGATTGAGACCCCCTCTATCTTGATTTAAGAAGAAACGCAGAGAAATTTCTGCAGAAGGGTGAAAGAAGTTAGGAAGAGAAGTTGGAATTTGACAATTAGGAAATTACTAAGGATTTGTGGAAGAATTTTTTTTTGAGATGGAGTGTCACTTTGTTGCCCAGGCTGGAGTGTAGTTGCATGATCTCAGCTTACTGCAACCTCTGCCTCCCACGTTCAAGGGATTCTGGTGTCTCAGCCTCCCAAGTATGTGGGATTACGGGCATGTGCCACCACACCTTCTAGTTTTTGTCTTCTTAGTGGAGGTGGGGTTTCACCATGTTGGCCAGGCTGGTCTCAAACTCCTGACCTCAGATGATCCACCCATCTCGGCCTCCCAAATGCTGGGATTACAGGCATGAGCCACCACGCCTGGCTTGAGGGAAGATGTGGAAGCTAGGTTTGCTTCGGAAGGAATCTTTGTGCTGGCCCTCCTTCCTGTAGGCAACATTAGACATTTACCTTCTAACTGTCATAAAGTGAAAATGCACATCGTGAGTGACTTAAACCAACAGTTTGTCTGTGAGAACCAAACTGATTTATATCTTGCTTCTGAGCCCTCTTCTTTAATTTAGAATATGAAAATAAAACTTTGCTTACAAGGAAAAAATAATGTATTTTATAACAGCTCAGGGAATTGAACTGTTTATTAAAAAGGAGGATAAGATGACATAGAGAATAAATTTAACAAAATTACTGTTAACAAAACAAAACTCTCAAACACAAGAAAAAAAAGGGTTCCACTTTTCTGGTAATCGAAAGAACGCAAAGTAAGGTAGTGACATGCTTTTTTCTTCTACTAATTTGGCAAAGATTTTAAAATACACACGGTAATAGCCATGACGGTGAGGGATCCAGGTGACTGCAGTCTAATACAATGGTGGGAGTACATATTGTCCCAACTTTTCTGGATGATGCTTTGATAGTATATTTTAAAAGTCTTAAAAATATGCATCAATGTTGGCTAAGCATGGGGGCCTATAACTATAATCTTTGCAGTTTGGGAGGCTGACGTGGGAGGATCACTTGAGGCTAGGACCTTAAGTGGTCAAGACCAGCCTGGGAAACATAGTGAGACCCCATTTCTGAAAAACAGAATTAAAAAAATTAGTTGGGTGTGGCAATGCATGCCTGTAGTCCCAGCTCATGGCACTTGAGCCTGGATGACAGAAAGATACCTTAATTCAAAATAGTGAATATATATATATGCAACAATATTGATCCAGAATTCCACTTCTATGTATTTTCTTAAATAATTAATGCAATATGCCAAAAACTTTACTATAAGACTATGCATTGCTGCATTATTACCAAAAATGAAAACCAATGAATATTCACTAATATAGAAATAATTAAATAAGTTATTATATTATATGGTTAGACAATGTAAAGTCACCAAAATGATTGAGGGAACATTTATAGATGTTGAAGATATTCACAATACATTAATTATAAATTAGAAAGTATCAACCCAAATGCCCATCAATGATAGATTGGACAAAGAAAATGTGGTACATATACACCATGGAATACTACGCAGCCATAAAAAAACGATGAGTCCTTTGTAAGGGACTTGGATTAATCTGGGAACCATCATTCTCAGCAAACTGACACAAGAGCAGAAAGCCAAACACTGTATGTTCTCACTCATAGGCAGGTGTTGAACAATAAGAACGCATGGACTCAGGGAGAGGAGCATCACGCACTGGGGGCAGAGTTGGGGGAGGCAGGGGAGGGATAACATGGGGAGAAATGCCAGATATAGTATGCACCTAAAGTAAAATAAATAAAATTTTTATAAGGTATCAAAACAATTTTTATAGAGGGAATCAATAAAAATGGTTTTAGTTTTTATATTTTTTTAGATACAGATTCTTGCTCTATTAGCCAGGCTGCAGTGCAGTGGCCTGATGATGGCTCACTGCAGCCTTGATCTCCTGGGCTCAAATGATTCTCTAACCTCAGCCTCCTGAGGTAGCTGGGACCACAAGGCAGGTGTCACCACGGCCAGCTATTTTTTTTTTAGTTTTTGTAGAAATGGGGTCTTGTTATATTGTCCAGGCTGGTCTTGAACTCCTGGACTCAAGAAATTCACCCACTTGGCATCCCAAAGTGCTGGGATTACAGGTCTGAGCCACTGTGCCTGGCCTAAAAAAGTTTTAAGCACCTAAAAGAAAACTACACAAAATAATTAACAGTAGTTAATTTGGTATAGGGGGATAAATAAGGGGTTTTAAATTTGGTTTATTTTGTTGCTTTGATATTTCCTTTTTACCAAAATGAGGAAACTTGTATTATTATACACTTGAGATGAATAAATACTGTAAATAAGGACTGAGTGTAGTCAAGATTGGCTTTGAGGGAGAAATGTTTCATTCACTGAAGTTTGATCAAAAGATAAGCAGGGAGAAATCTTCTTCACTCACTTCATTGAGAAAGAAATTCATTTACATAAAGAAATTGAGGCCCAGCCAAGGAAGACACTTGCTAACACGTTGATTTTTAAAAAGTTACTTTTCCAGAAAACACGGCAACTCCATGACAAGATCTGAAGATGGCCAATTAAATGGTTTCATAATGTTGTGGAATAGAAGTGAAAATCAAGTGCCCAGCCGAACACGGCGGTTCACGCCTGTAATCCCAACACTTTATAAGGCCGAGGTGGGTGTATCACTTGAGGTCAGGCATTCAAGAGCAGCCTGGCCAACATGGTGAAACTCCGTCTCTACTAAAAATACAAAAATTAGCCGGGTGTGGTGGTGGGTGCCTGTAATCCCAGCTACTCGGGAGGCTGAGATGGGAGAATCGCTTGAACACAGGAGGCAGCGATGGCAGTGAGCTGAGATTGTGCCACTGCACTCCAGCCTGGGCAACAGAGCCAGGCTCTGTCTCAAAACAAAACAAAACAAAGCAAAACAAAAACCAAGTGTCTGCCTCATGAAACATCAATTTTTCCCACCCTCACACCCTCAAGCACTCTCTTGGTTCCTGTCTTACATTTAGGAATACCACATCGAAATAAGATGGCTCCATTTCTCAGCCCATTGCTTCATTTTGGCCCAAGCTCATTTCTCAAAGCTTTTGAAGAATTTTCCCTCCTATACGAAGTCAGTATCATAGGCCACAAATGCTAAGGGCTTCCTTCTGTAACTGAAATTATTACCATTCAGGGATCACGAATGGGCCAAATTCCTTCAGTCCAGTCAGCTGTCCTATAGCAGGGCAAATGGGGTCATAAGTCCATGAAACACTGGGCAAAGAGGACAAATTAAGCTGGGCACGGTGGCTCGCACCTGGAATTCCAGCACTTTGAGAGGCTGAGGCATCAGGAGATCAAGACCATCCTGGCCAAGATGGTGAAACCCCATCTCTACTAAAATACAAAAAGTTAGGCCGGGGTGCTGTGGCTCACACCTGGAATCCCAGCACTGTGTGTATACGACAGCTCTGCGTAAGAGAGTTCCAAATGCACGTCAGCATGTCAACACTCACTCATAGTTTCTGCTAAGAGGGCTCAGAGCACCTTGCCAACTCAGTGGTTATCTGGTTGCATTGGCATAGGACTGGCAGTGGATGATGGACACCCCTTCTTTTATCCTCTGCTAAAGACAAGTCTGGGGCTCCCTGAACCATTCAAATCATTGGTAACTCTCCTCTTCAGGTTTATAACACTAATAACACTATAACACTAATCTATAGCTACAATTTATATTACATGGCACTACATTTACAGAAAATAGAAGATACAAAAACCTTTTGATCCGTTTCTCATTATCCTAGAATTTTATTCTATTTTTTAAGAGTTTTATCCCACACTTTAGCATAACAAAGAGAGGCCACTCATTTGGCAGATATTAATATTGACAACACATATTTCAACCCACATACACACACACAAAAGGTGATTTGCTCTATTACAGAGCAAAAAATATCTGCCTAGTAGCATCCAATGTATTCTTAAACCACAGCAAAGCTTATAAAGTTCTACATCTCGGCATGAAAGGAGTAGGGCCCACTTTTTTTTAATAAGCCACTGAAAAATCACCACATAATTCAAAGTTTCTCCTGCATTTGATTACAGTGATATAAAGGGAAGGTTCTTTTAGTAGAGTTATAATCAACTCATCATTCACAGAAAATAAACTGGCCAATTGGAAATAAATCAAGCACTGATATATTATGTGGCAAAGTAATTGCATATTAACCAACCCAAAGATCTATGTAATTCCTCCATCATTTTTTTGTTCCCTACTTGTGAGCTGTTTTCTTTTGCTTTTGCGAAGAGAAGGTGAAACAGCCCAGCTCACAGCCAGCTTATGGTAACTTCTGTGTAGCCCACCTACTGCTTTCAATTATGCCTCGTCTTTGAAATGTCTATTATTAAAATTACTCTCCAGGTGTTATTGACCTTCCTTTTATTTGTTAGGTGCTTTTCATAGGACACTTGAAAAAAGTTAGGTGCATTTCATAGGACCCTTTTAAATTGTCTTTTTTTTTTTTGGAGACAGAGTCTCGCTTTGTCACCAGGCTGGAGTGCAGTGGGGTGATCTCGGCTCACAGCAATCTCCACCTGCCGAATCCAAGTGATTCTCCTGCCTCAGCCTCCAGACTTACCAGGACTACAGGTGTGTACCACCATACCCAGCTTATTTATTTATTTATTTATTTTTGAGATGGAGTTTTTGCTCTTGTTGCCCAGGCTGGAGTGCAGTGGCACAATCTTGGCTCACTACAACCTCTGCCTCCCAGGTTTAAGCAATTCTCCTGCCTCAGCCTCCTGATTAGCTGGGATTGCAGGCATGTACCACCATGCCCGGCTAATTCTGTATTTTAAATAGAGACGGGGTTTCGCCATGTTGGACAGGCTGGTTTCGAACTCCTGACCTCAAGTGATCCACCCGTCCTTGTGTATCCTACACAAGGGCACTGGCATGAGGGAGTGAGTGGAAGCTGAAATCCAAGCTGTGCTCAGCCATCCCCTGGAGAAAGAGATACCTTTTGCTAATCTGCAGAGAGACTGCTCTTATTCAGAGCTAAGCCACGTGCCCACTGGGTTGCATCTTCCTAGGAGGATCTCTTTTGTCTCATTTGTACAAAGGCAACAAATGAGGGAATAGTGGTCTTGTCTTTATCCCGCATTGAACCCATTTTTGCATTTTTAAAAACTCAGGTTAAAGTTTATGTAGAGTGAAATACACAAATATTAAGCTGACAATTTAGCGAATTTTGCCATTGTATACGCAGGTTTAACTAATACTCAAGATAGAAGACATAAGGATAGTAACACCAGTAAATTTCTTGATGTCATCCCTGCAGTCAATTTCCAATCCTCAGAGGCAACCCTTGTGCTGCCTCTCATCATAGTTCTGCCAGTTCTCAAACCTCATGTATACATAACATCACACAGAATACCATCTACTCTCTGCAGCTTCCATTTTTCAACATAATGTTAATATTCCTCTATGTAGTTGTATGTAGTGGTCATTTGTTCTTTTTTTATTGCTAAATAATATATGCGTAAGCACAATTTTCATAACAATTTTCCTACTAATGAACATTTGTGTTGACTATCCTGGAAGCAAAGGGTATTCACAAAGCCTACCTTTGTTCCTTTTTGACACAATAACCTGTGTTGTCCTCAATTTGGATTATTACATTTAAAAAGCTGCTGTGAACATTCTCATGTAGAGCTTTTAGCAGTCTTACACTTTAATTTCTTGCGGTAAATATCTAAGACAGGGATTGCTGGGTCATGGGAGAAATGTATTTTTAACTTGACAAGAGAATACGGGTTTTCCAGACTGGTTGCACCAATTTTCTACCCTCACCACCGAGGTCTAGTTTCTCCACATTCTTGCCAATATTTACTGTTGCTAGTCTGTATAATTTTAGCCATTCTACTGAGGTTTTAAAAATTGTTGAACAGGCCAGGCGCGGTGGCTCATGCCTGTAAACCCAGCACATTGGGAGGCCAAGACAAGTGGCTCACTTGAGGTTAGGAGTTCGAAACCAGTCTGTCCAACATGGTGAAACCCCATCTCTACTAAAAATACAAAATTCAAACCTGGTGTAATGGTGGGCACCTGTAATCCCAGCTACTCAGGAGGCTGAGGCACAAGAATCGCTTGAACGCAGGAGGCGGAGACTGCAGTGAGCTGAGGTCCCACCACTGCACTTTAGCCTGGGTGACAGAGTGAGACTCTGTCTCAAAAAAATGAAAAAAAGTTGAACACTTTTCCCTGAACTGGTTGGTCACGAATACCATCATCTTCTGTGAAATGTCTGCTGAAGTTTTTTTGCCTATTTTATATTGGGTTGTTTTCCTTTTTGTTATTAAGTTCAAGTTCAGGAAGTGGGAAAGTACAATTTGTCCGTGACTAGGCTCCAACAAGGGAGAGGTTATAAAATTCTATGCAAAGGGAGTGAATAACTGGGACTAATCTATTTCATTATTTTGATATTTCAGTATAAACCAGACGTAGTACTGGAGAGTTCCCACATGGGTTTTCTGACCCATGGAGTGGAGGGTCTTATGACAGAAAGAAACAAGTCGAGGTCCTCAGCACTCCCCTTCCTTCCTGGTAACTCAAAGGAATGTGGTCATCCTGGGGGAAGAGCAGCCACTAATGTCACCCTAAAACACTTGAGAGCTTCTGGATGGTGATGCTAGCAGAGCCCCATTGAATTCTTCTGTTTGGTCCATGCAGAAGGTGGACAGACCGCTTTTCTGTCAGAAAAGCGATCACTTTTCGGATGACTGGTGTAACCATCTGGAGAGGTCCTGATCATCTTGAGGTACCACAGAGCTATTTCTGTATTTATTTATTTATTGAGACAGAGTCTCACTCTTGTCATCCAGGCTTTAGTGCAGTGATGCGATCTCAGCTCACAGCAACCTCCACCTCCCGGGTTCAAGGACTGGTTTATCATAAATGTAACAAAGTAGAAATTCCAATTTAGGAGAGTCTTTCAGATAGAGTCAGTACCTGTTACACAGATGTGGATCCACAAAACTTTTTTTTTCTGTCTTTATCAGTGAAAATAATAATAGGTTGGTTGCTTTTGCATGACAAGGGCAGTAGTATAGCTTCGCGGTTTTATCTCGGACATGTATGGACTTTTCTGATCGCTGATGTAACAGTCTGGAGAGGTCCTGGTCGTCCTGAGGTACCACAGAACTTTATTTATTAATTTTTATTTTCTGAGACAGACTCTCACTCTCGTCATTTGGACCTTAGCGCAGTGATGCAATCTCAGCTCACTGCAACCGCCCTCTCCCAGGTTCCAATGACTCTCCTGCCTCAACCTCCTGATACTGGGATTACAGCCAGGCACCACCATGCATAGCTAACTTTTGTATTTCTAGTAGAGATGAGGTTTTGCCATGTTGGGTAGGCTGGTCTCGAACTTCTGACCTCAGGTGATCCACCCACCTTGGCCTCCCAAAGTGATGAGATTACAGGTGTGAGCCACCACACCTGGCCACACAACTTTATATTATTCCTTTACATTGGTGAGCTTGTGCTAATTGGATCTCAAAAGGAAGAATCAAAGGCACCTTAGATGAGTCAGTGCAGTCAACTTCCTTTTTTTTTTTCCTGGCCAGCAGCATCAGCATCACCTGGGAACTTGTTAGAAATATAAATTCTCAGATCCTACCTCAGACCTATTGCATCAGAAACTATTTGAGTGGCCAGGCATGGTGGCTTATACATGTAATCCCAGCACTTTGGGAGGTTGAGGTGGGAGGATTGCTTGATGCGAGGAGTTTGAGACCAGCCTGGGTAACATAATGAGACCTACACCTCTCTCCACCAACTCCCACCCTTGTCTCTACAAAAACTAACTGATCATTAAAAAATGCAAATTAGGCCAGGCACGGTGGCTCACACCTGTGATCCCAGCACTTTGGGAGGCCGAGGTGGGCGGATCACGAGGTCAGGAGATTGAGACCATCCTGGCCAACATGACGAAACCCTGTCTCTACTAAAAATACAAAAATTAGCCAGGCATGGTGGCACATGCCTGTACTCCCAGCTACTTGGAGGCTGAGGCAGGAGAATCCCTTGAACCCGGGAAGTGGAGGTAGCAGTGAGCCAAGATCACGCCACTGCACTCCAGCCTAGCGACAGAGCGAGACTCCCTCTCAAAAAAAAAAAAAAAGAAAGAAAGAAAGAAAAAGAAAAATGCAAATGAAAACTGCAATGAGATGCCACCTTACACCAGTGAAAATGGCCATTACTAGTAATAGTATTTTGAGACAGACTCTTGCTTTGTCACCCAGGCAGAAGTGCAGTGATGAGATCTGGGCTCACTGCAAACTCCATGTCCTGGGTTCAAGTGATCCTCCTGCCTCAGCCTCCTGAGTAGCTGGGGTTACAGGCACCGCCACCAAGCCTGACTATTTTTTTGTGATTTTAGTAGAGATGGGGTTTCCCCATGTTGGCCAGGCTGGTCTCGAACCCCTGATCTCAAGTAATCCACTCACTTTGGCCTCCCAAAGTGCTGGGATTACAGGGGTGAGCCACTATGCCTGATCCCAGAATGACTATTACTAAAGAGCTAAAAAAGAACAAATGCTAGCCAGGCTGTGGAGAAAAGGGAATGCTCATACACTGTGAGTTAAAGGGAAAACTGGTTCAACCATTGTGGAAAGCAGTGTGGCAATTCCTCAAAGAGGTAAAAACAAAACTACTATTTGACCCAGCAATCCCGTTGCTGGGTAAACAGCCAAAGGAATACATGTCATTCTATCTTAAAGACACATGCACAAGTATGTTCATTGCAGTACTGTTCAGAATAGCCAAGACGTGGAAGAAACCTAAGTGCCCATCAATGGGAGCCTGGATAAAGAAAATGTGGTACCTCTACGCCACGGAATACTCGGTCATAAAAAAGGACAAGATCCTGCCCTTTGCTGAATCATGGATGGAGCTGGAGGCCATTATCCTTAGCAAACTAATGCAGGACCAGAAAACCAAATACCACGTGTTCTCATTTACAGGCGGGAGCTTAATGGTGAGAACACATGGACACGAAGGGAACCACACACATTGGGGCCTACCGAGGGTGGAGGGTGGGAGGACGGAAAAGAGCGGAAAAGATAAAGAATGGGTACTAGGCTTAGTGTCTGGGTCATGCGATAATCTGTGTAACAAATCCCCATGACACAAGTTTATCTATATAACACATCTGCACATGTACCCCTGAAACTAAAATAAAAGGTAAAAAAACCAACCAAACAAACATGAATACAAGGAATGTAGGCTTTTGAGTCAACCTAATCATCTCATAGAGGAAACTCTGAATGTGCACATCCCTGTGCTGGGATTACAGTTGTGAGCCACCACACCTGGCCACACAACTTTATATTAGTGGTTTACACTGATGAGCTTGTGCTAATTGGATCTCATAAGGAAGAATCAAAGGCACCTTAGATGAGTCAGTGCAGTCAATTTCCTTTTTTTTTTTCCTGGCCAGCAGCCTCAGCATCACCTTGGAACTTGTCAGAAATATAAATTCTCAGATTCATGCCTTTCCTTTGTGGATATCATGTACCTATCAGCATGATTAATCTGGAAAGAAAGGAGGGACAGAGGGGTATCAGAGATGGGAGGGAACTTAGGTCTGGTGAGGGAGTGACACATCCCTTGTTACAAGCTAGACAGTGGCCAACCTAGGGATGAATCTGGTTCTCTATCTGTTGCCTGCCTTCTCTCTCTCAGTCAACATATGACCCGGTGACTGCTGTCAGATGGTCAGACCGTGAGTGTGTGTCTGACAACAGCATTGATCTCAGTATGGGAAACAGCACTTCTTGGAAAACAGACCATGTATCTGCCAAATTCTGCCTTCTCCTCCATCCAGAGACTTCTCGCATTTTGTCTGCTCAGTAACACAGTGGCCAGGGACCTTTTGTGAGTCAATGTATTTGCTGGTGGTGGCTCAAAGCTGTAACTGAAGTCTCCAAAGGGACCCTCCTCGTCACTACTTTATTAAAAGGAAACATTCCCTTGGCATTTCTCAGAGGCATTTCTCCAGGTATGGGTGAGAGGGACAAAGGAGAAGGAAGGGAGGTCTTGGGGCTCAAATGCCAGCAATCCAATTAAAGGCATGTTTAACCTTTGTAAATAAAGCTCCTGCTCAGTCTCCTTCTCAGACAGGGGGAGGAAAATTAACTGATTTAGTGGGAAGCCCCATACTGGGAGGAGAGGACTGGTGTTTACAGCATCCTTCCTGGGAGAGGGAATTCAGCCTGCTGTTAAAAATTCTTCTCTCTAGAAGGCCAACTGGCAGCAGATATAGGAAATTGTGTAGTGTACTGAGTCACCTCCTTAGGTGCCCTCCCTGGTGAAGGGGACTGTTCACCCAGGCATTTGGTTCAAAAGAGCCATTGGTGGGTCCCATCCAGCTGCTTTGGCTTCCATTAAAAACACGAGAAATAAAATGTAGCGTAGGACAGCAAACGGTGGGAAAACAGGCAGAAAATAGGGTCACATATTTAACAACCTCATAATGGGGGAGACCTCCATGGTCTCAAAGCAGTGTAAGAAACCACAAGAAAGACTGTGGGGACATGGATGAACCTGGAAACCATCATTCTCAGCAAACTGACACAAGAACAGAAAATCAAACACCGCATTTTCTCACTCATAGGCGGGTGTTGAACAATGAGAATACATGGACACAGGGAGGGGAGCATCACACACCAGGATCTGTCAGGGGGAAATAGGGGAGGGACAGCAGGGGGTGGGGAGTTGGGGAGAGATAGCATGGGGAGAAATGCCAGATATAGGTGATGGGGAGGAAGGCAGCAAATCACACTGCCACGTGTGTACCTATGCAACAATCTTGCATGTTCTTCACATGTACCCCGAAACCCTAAAATGCAATAAAAAAAAAGACTGCAAAGATTCTATGTCTGATCCATAAAAATATTCAAAGGCAAATAAACTGACAAAGACTTGCCACAGGTATGACATCCAAAAGCTGCTGTGATCACTCATCGTTCAGCCATTCATTTAACATTTATCGGACTGGCTGCTACAGAGACGGAAATCAAAGGCTCCATGCCCTAGGGGCCGCCCTCCAGTGGGAGATAAAATTCATCAGGCTTCTGTTCGTCTATGACTGGGGTGGGGCAAAGAGGCTTCACCGTCTGTATTTGTACATGCTGATAAGGAACGCCCTAGGACATCATGAGGTAAGTAGGGAAAAGACAAGAGCTGACAAAACAAGAGGAAACATAGGCTGGGCGCATGGCCCATGCCTGTAATCCCAGGACCCTGGGAGGCTGAGGGGGGCAGATCATTTGAGGTCAGGAGCTCGAGACCAGCCTCGCCAACATGATGAAACCCCGTTTCTACTAAAAATACAAAAATTAAGTGTGGTGGTGTGGGCCTGTAATTCCAGCTATTCGGGAGACTGAGGCACAAGAACTGCTTGAACCTGGGAAGTGGAGGTTGCAGTGAGCCGAGATCGGGCCATTGCACTCTAGCCTGGGCAACAGAGCAAGACTCAGTACCCCCCACCCCCACCACACACACACAAAGGAGGAAACATAGAAAATACTATATAAAAATTCTCAATCTTCTTAATGACTGAAGTATAGATGGGGATTAAAATGAGGTAGTTTTTTGTTAGCAAACTTTCTTATTTTTATTTTTTAAAGACAGCGTCTCACTCTGTTGCCCAGGCTGGAGTGCAGTGGCATGATCATGGCTCACTGCAACCTTGACCTCCCAGACTCAGACAATCCTCCCACCTCAACCTCCCTCCTGAGTAGGTGGGACTACAGGTGCAAGCCACCATGCCTGACTATTTTTGTATTTTTTGTAGAGACAGAGTTTTGCCACGTTGCCCAGGCTGGCCTCAAACTGATGCTCAAACTATCCACCTGCCTTTACCTCCCAAAGTAGTGTGGTTACAGGTGTAAGCCACTGCACCTGGTTGTGAACGTACTTTTTTTTTAAATAATACCAAAATCTAGCACAGTTGTACAGAAATAAGAATGTAATGTTATCTCCTTACCAATAAATAGAAGTCTTTGGACAGTATTTTGGCAACATCTACCAATAGTCTTTAAAATGTTCATAATATGAGGCAGATCCAAGATGGCCAAATAGGAACAGCTCTGGAGTGCATTTCCCAGCGAGAACAACGCAGAGGGTTAGTGAACATCACATTTCCAAACAAGTTATTACGGCTCACAGACCAGGAGATTCCCGGGCCGAAAAGTGCCACGAGTTTCTAGCATGGCTGTTTCAGCCGGTGCAGCGGGTCTTCACACAAAAACTCACACAAATCTGGGCGGTCATTTCAATGGGCACCTGGAATGCCTGGGAGACAGAGCTGCCCATTCAAGTGAAAAAAAGGGGGCTGAAACAGGGACCCAGGTGATCTGGCTCAGTGAGTACCACCCCCACAAAGACCAGCAACCTGAAACGCTCTGGACTGAGAGTTTCACAGCAAGCA
Source organism: Cebus imitator (assembly GCF_001604975.1). NCBI lineage: Eukaryota > Metazoa > Chordata > Mammalia > Primates > Cebidae > Cebus > Cebus imitator. Next base: position 1,210,922 of record NW_016107468.1, read on the forward strand.
CAGCTGGACCCGGGATGGTCCAGCTCTGTTGGGGAAAGGGCATTCGCCACTACCGAGGCAGTCCGCCATTACCGAGGCAGGCTGCCATTACCGAGGCAGTTCTAACTACACCTCTATAAACAAAACGCAAGGAACGTTCACACAGCAGCTGAGCAGAGCCCATGGCAGCCCAGCAACACCTCTGTTGGTAGACTGTGACTAGGCTACCTCCTTGCTGGGCAGGGAAGTTCTGAAAAAAGGCAGCAGGATGTCAGGAACTTATAAATAAAGTCCCACCTTCCCAGGACAGACCACCTGGGAAAAAAGGTGGTTATGAGTTCCACTGCAGCAGACTTAAATGTACCTGCCCAGCAGCTCTGAACAGAACAACGGAGCTCACAGCTCAGCACTTGAGCACCTATGAGGGACAGACTGTCTCCTCGGGTAGGTCCCTGATCCCCGTATATCCAAAGAGACACCTCATAGTCAGCTCACAAAGCTGAGCTCATGCTGACATCTGGTGGATATCCTTCTGGGATAAAGATAACAGAAGAAGAAATGGGCAGCAACCCTTGCTGTTCTGCAGCTGCTGCAGATGATCTCCAGGCAAGCAGGGTCTGGAGTGGACCTCCAGCAGTCCTGCAGCAGAGGGGCCCTGCTGTTAGAAGGAAAACTAAAAAACAAAGAAACAACATCATCAAAAAAAAGGACGTCACTCAGAGATCCAATCTGAAAGTCTCCAAAGACCTCAGGCAGATAAATCCACAAAGATGGGAATAAAACAGCACAAAAAGGATGAAAACACCCAAAACCAGAATGCCTCTCCTCCTCCAAGGGACCACAACTCATTACCAGCAAAGGAACAAAGCTGGAGGGAGAATGAGTCTGATGAATTGACAGAAACAGGCTTCAGAAGGTGGGTAAAAACAATCTTCTCTGAGCTAAAAGAACATGTTCTAACCCAATGCAAAGAAACTAGGAACCTTGAAAAACGGTTTCATGAAATGCTAATGAGAATAAACAGCTTAGGGAAGAATATAAATGACTTAATGGAGCTGAAAAACACAACACAAGAATTTTGTGAAGCATACACAAGTTTCAATAGCTGAGTCGACCAAGCAGAAGAAAGAATATCAGAGATTAAAGATCAACTCAATGAAATAAAATGAGAAGGCAAGATTAGAGAAAAAAGAGTGAAAAGAAATGAACAAAGCCTCCAAGAAATAGGGGATTATGTGAAAAGGCCTAATCTACATCTGATAGGTGTACCTGAATGTGACAGAATGAGTGCAAGCTGGAAAACACTCTTCAGGATACTATCCAGGAGAACTTCCCCAACCTAGCAAGGCAGGCCACCATTCAAGTCCAGGAAATACAGAGAACACCACAAAGATATTCCTCAAGAAGAGTAACCCCAAGGCACATAATTGTTAAAGTCACCACGCTTGGAATGAAGGAGAAAATGCTAAGGGCAGCCAGAGAGAAAGGTCAGGTTACCCACGAAGGGAAGCCCATCAGACTCACAGCGGATCTCTCAGCAGAAACCCTACAAGCCAGAAGAGAGTGGGGGCCAATATTCAACATCCTTAAAGAAAAGAACTTTCAACCTACAATTTGATATCCAGCCAAACTAAGCTTCATAAGTGAAGGAGAAATAAAATCCTTTATGAACAAGCAATTGCTGAGAGATTTCGTCACCACCAGGCCTGCCTTACAAGAGCTCCTGAAAGAAGCACTAAACACAGAAAGGAACAACAAGTACCAGCCACTCCAAAAACATACCAAATGGTAAAGAGCATTGACACAATGAAGAAACTGCATCAACTAACGGGCAAAACAGCCAGCTAGCATCAATGGCAGGATCAAATTCACACATAAGAAAATTAACCTTAAATGTAAATAGGCTAATACCCCAATCAAAAGACACAGACTGGCAAACTGGGTAAAAACTCAAAAACCATCGGTGTGCTGTATTGAAGAAACCCATCTCACATGCAAGGACACACATAGGCTCAAAATAAAGGAATGGAGGAAGATTTACCAAGCAAATGGAGAGAAAAAAAAAAAAAACACAGGAGTTGCAATTCTAGTCTCTGATAAAATAGACTTTAACCCAACAAAGATCAAAAGAGACAAAGAAGAGCATTATATAATGGCAAAAGGATCAATGCAACATGATCCTAAATATATATGCACCCAATACAGGAGCACCCAGATACATGAGGCAAGTTCTCAATGACCTAGAAAGAGACTTAGACTCCCATACAATAATAGTGTGAAACTTTAACACTCCACTGTCAATATTAGACAGATCAACCAGACAGAAAATTAACAAGGATATCCAGGACTTGAACTCAGACCTGGACCAAGCAAACCTAATAGACATTTACAGAACTCTCCACCCCAAATCCACAGAATATACATTCTTCTCAGCACCACATCACACCTGCTCTAAAACTGACCACATAATTGGGAATAAATCACTCCTCAGCAAATGCAAAAGAACAGAAATCATAACAGTCTCTTAGACCACAGGGCAATCAAATTAGAACTCAGGATTAAGAAACTAACTCAGAACTGCACAACTTCATGGAAACTGAACAACTGGCTCTTGAATGTTGACTGGATAAACAATGAAATGAAGGCAGAAATAAAGATGTTCTTCGAAACCAATGAGAACGAAGACATAACATAGTTGAATCTCTGGGACACATTTAAAGCAGTGTCTAGAGGGAAATTTACAGCAATAAAGGCTCACATGAGAAGCAAGGAAAGATTCAAAATTGACACCCTATCATCAAAATTGAAAGAGCTAGAGAAGCAAGATTTAAAAATCTCAAAAGCTAGCAGAAGACAAGAAATAGAGCAGAATTGAAGGAGAGAGAGACAAAAAACCCTTCAAAAAATCAGTAAATCCAGGAGCTGGTTTTTTGAAAAGATCAATAAAATAGACAGACCACTAGCCAGATTAATAAAAAAGAGAGTAGAATCAAATAGATGTAATAAAAAACAATAAAGGGGATAGCACCACCGATTCCACAGAAATACAAACTACCATCAGAGATTACTACAAATAACTCTATGCACATAAGCCAGTAAACCTGGAAGAAATGGATAAATTCCTGGACACTTGCAACCTCCCAAGCCTAAACCAGGAAGAAGTCGAAACCCCGAATAGACCAATAAACAAGGGCTGAAGTTGAGGCAGGAATTAATAGCCTACCACCCAAAAAAAGCCCAGGTCCAGATGGGTTCACAGCCGAATTCTACCAGACATACAAAGAGCTGATACCACTCCTGAAACTATTCCAAACAATACAAAAAGAGGGAATCCTTTCCACATCATTTTATAGGACCAACATCATCCTGATACCAAAACCCAGCAGAGACTCAACAAAAAAAGAAAACTTCAGGTCAATATCCATGATGAACAGATGCAAAAATTTTCAACAAAATAAGGGCAAACTGATTGCAACAGCACATCAAAAAACTTACCCATCATGATTAAGTAGGCTTCATCCTGGGGATGCAAGGCTGGTTCAACATATGAAAGGCTGGTTTAACATATGCAAGTCTATAAATGTAATTCACCACATGAACAGAACCAAAGACAAAAACCACGATAATCTCAGTAGATGCAGAGAAGGCCTTCGACAAAATTCAATAGCCCATTATTCTAAAAACTCTCAATAAACTAGGTATTGATGGGATGTATCTCAAAATAATAAAAGCTATTTATGACAAACCCACAGCCAATATCATACTGAATGGACAAAAACTGGAAGCATTCCCTTTGAAATCTGGCACTAGACAAGGATGCCCTCTCTCACCACTCCTACTCAATATAGTATTGGAAGCTCTAGCCAGAGCAATAGGGCAAGACAAAGAAATAAAGGGTATTCAATTAGGAAAGGAGGAAGTCAAATTGTCTCTATTTGCAGACGACATGATTGTAATATTTAGAAGATCCCATCGTTTCAGCCAAAAATCTCCTTAAACTGATAAGCAACTTCAGCAAAGTCTAAGGATACAAAATCAATGTGCAAAATCACAAGCCTTCCTATACACCAATAATAGACTTAAAAAGAGCCAAATCAAGAACGAACTGCCATTCATGATTGCTACAAAGAGAATAAAATACCTAGGAATACAACTAACAAAGAATGTAAAGGACCTCTTTAAGGACAACTACAAACCACTGCTCAACGAAATAAGAGAGGACACAAACAGATGGAGAAACATTCCATGTTCATTGTTAGGAAGAATCAATATCGTGAAAATGGCTATACTGCCCAAAGTAATCTATAGATTCAATGCTGTCCCCATCAAGCTACCTATGACCCTCTTCACAGAACTGGAAAAAACCACCTTAAACTTAGCTCACGTAGCCAAGTCAATTCTAAGCAAAAAGAACAAAGCTGGAGGCATCAAGCTACCAGACTTCAAATTATACCACAAGGCTACAGTAATCAGAACAGCAAGGTACTGGTACCAAAACAGAGATATAGACCAGTGGAACAGAACAGAGGCCGCGGAGGCAACGCCACACATCTACAACCATCTGATCTTTGACAAACCTGACAAAAACAAGCAACGGGGAAAGGATTCCCTGTTTAATAAATGGTGTTGGAAAAACTGGCTAGCCATGTGCAGAAAGCAGAAATTGGACCCCTTCTTGACACTTACACTAAAGTTATCTGCAGATTGATTAAAGACTTAAACATAAGACCTAACACCATAAAAACCCTAAAAGAAAACCTAGGAAAAACCATTCAGGACGTAGGCATAGGCAAGGACTTCATGACTAAAACGCCAAAAGCATTGGCAACAAAAGCCAAAATAGACAAATGGGATCCAATTAAACTCCAGAGCTTCTGCACAGCAAAAGAAACAGTCATTAGAGTGAACTGGCAACCAATAGAATGGGAAAAAAATTTTTGCAATCTGCCCATCTGACAAAGGGCTGATATCCAGAATCTACAAAGAACTAAAACAGATTTACAAGAAAAAAACAAACAAACTCATTCAAAAGCGGGCAAAGGACATGAATAGATACTTTTCAAAAGAAGACATTTATGAGGCCAATAAACATATGATAAAATGCTCATCATCACTAGTCATTAAAGAAGTGCAAATCAAAACCACATTGAGATACCATCTCACACCAGTTAGAACGTCGATCATTAAAAACTCTGCAGACAACAGATGCTGGAGAGGATGTGGAGAAATAGGAACACTTTTACACTGTTGGTGGGAGTGTAAATTAGTTCAACCATTGTGGAAGACAGTGTGGCGATTCCTCANCCATTACTGGGTATATATCGAAAGGATTATAAATCATTCTATTATAAAGACACATGCACACATATGTTCACTGCAGTCCTGTGTACAATAGCAATGACCTGGAACCAACCCAAATGCCCATCGATGATAGACTGGACAAGGAAAACGTTGCACATATACACCATGGAATACTATGCAGCCATAAAAAACGATCAGTTTTTGTCCTTTGTAGGAACATGGATGAATCTGGAAACCATCATTCTCGGCAAACTGACACAAGAACAGAAAAACAAACACCGCATGTTCTCACTCATAGGCAGGTGTTGAACAAGGAGAACACATGGACACAGGGAGGGCAGCATCACACACTGGGGTCTGTTGGTGGGGAATGGGGGGGGACAGAGCAGGGTAGGGGGGTTGGGGAGGGATAACAGTGGGAGAAATGTCAGATATAGGTGACAGGGGGATGGAGGCAGCAAACCACATTGCCACGTATGTCCCTATGCAACAATCCTGCATGTTTTGCACATATACCCCAGAACCTAAACTGCAATTATATATATATAAATATATATAATATATAAATATAATTGCATATATAATTATATATAATATATAAATATATATAATATATATAATATATATTTATATATTATATAAAATTATATATGCAATAATATATTATAAATATATTTTATATTTATAAATATTATAAATATTTATATATTTATATACTTTATATATATTTATATTATATATATAATTTATATTATAAATATAAATAATATATAAATATTATAAACTATATATAGAGAGTTTATAGTATTTGACAGGAATTGCACTTCTAGGAACTTACATGAAGGAAATAATCAAAGATACAGATGAAGATTTATATATAAGAATACTCAGGCCCGGGAAAGTGGCTGACACCTGTAATCCCAGCATTTTGGGAGGCACAGGTATGCAGATCATGAGGTCAGGAAGTGGAGACCATCCTGGCTAACACAGTGAAACCCTGTCTCTACTAAAAATACAAAAAATTAGCCGGGTGTGGTGGCACACGCCTGTAATCCCAGCTACTTGGGAGGCTAAAACAGGAGACTCGCTTGAACTCGGGAAGTGGAGGTTGCAGTGAGCCGAGATCACGCACTGCACTCCAGCCTGGGAGACAGAGCAAGTCTCCATCTCAACAAAGAAAGAAAGAAAGAAAAATGAATACTCATAGCATATCTATTTTCTTGGGGAAAAAAGCAATTTTAAAGTCCAACAAGAGAAAAGTGGGTGATTAAATTAAGCAATATCTATATAATAGTTCATTTTGATCAATACCTTTGTCATAATGACTTTGAAGAATATCTAATGATAACTTATGCTTATGACATAATAGTAAAATAATGGGATACAAGCTATATGTGGGCAGGAGAATCTCAATTTTGTGAGAAAAAATAAGGAAATCTTTAATTTACCTACTCAAAACTACTTATTGGATACTTTGAGGCTTGAGAAGTTCCTCTAATATATTGATTTAAAACATTATATATAATTAGTAGCATACTTAAAAATATAATAATTTAAAAAATGTATGATCAATTAAGCACATACATCTGAATTTTAGAAATGTTAACATGGTGTAAAAACAGAAAAATGTGGCTGGGCGCTGTGGCTCATGCCTGTAATCCCAGCACTTTGGGAGGCTGAGGTGGGAGGATCATCTGAGGTCGGGAGTTGGAGACCATCATGGCCAACATGGTGAAACCCCGTCTCTACTAAAAATAGAAAAAAATTAGCCGGGCATGGTGGCAGGAGCCTGTAATCCAGCTACTCAGGAGGCTGAGGCAAGAGAATTGCTTGAACCTGGGATGTGGAGGTTGCAGTGAGCTGAGATTGTGCCATTGCTCTCCGGCCTGGGCAACAAGAGTGAGACTCTATCTCAAAAAAATACAAAACTAAACTAAAAACAGAAAAATGTGTATTTGGGGGTAGGAGAAATAGGGCATTGGGAGACAGCCCTATATGGTACATAAGGGGTTCAGGAAAAAGGAGGAGGACATTGAGGAGAATATTGGTTATTCTTGGGTGGGGTCATGTACACTCTGACCGATGGAGACCAGATCTGTGGGTTTTTCTCCGTCTTCCAGAGTGAGATGTTAGCAAATTGCCTTCCCTCTTTGCGCTGCGAAGAATGCTGTGAGCATCTTAGCTTCATTCTAGGATTTTCCTTTAGAACGATTTCCTCTGACTTCCTGAAGGGGGCTTCCTCCTGAAAAGAGGTGGGGGGAACCACTGGGGAAGGAGAATTTAATCCAGTACTTCAGTTATAAGGCTTGAGAAGGAAGAGTTCTAGGTGAATCCTGGGGATAAAAGATGGACATTGGACCTGGGTCTGCAGGGCCAACATGCACCCGGCACTCTGGAGTGGCAGACACCCTGAGGACAGCAGCACCCGGCACTCTGGAGTGGCAGGCACCCTGAGGACAGCAGCACCCGGCACTCTGGAGTGGCAGGCACCCTGAGGACAGCAGCACCCGGCACTCTGGAGTGGCAGGCACCCTGAGGACAGCAGCACCCGGCACTCTGGAGTGGCAGGCACCCTGAGGACAGCAGTGTGAGGGGGCTGGAGAGACAGGCAGTAGAGCCTGCGACAAAGAAAACCAGCACTGAGACAGAGGGTCTTTCAGCAACGCGATTTTTACTTCCTGGACTGCAGGAAGGGCACCCTCACCAGCCATAATGCCAAGAGAGTACAACCAACAGAGGAAAGGCAGACACATTCATCCCTTACACATTTGGGGTTGTCTGGTCTGTTGTCTGGAGCCGGACCTCACAATCTAAACTAAAACACAATAGGCTAATAACTGAAAACTTTTCTCAACAGGTAAAAGCAGTGGAGAGCTGGGACATGCCTGTGAGCACATCCTGCACAGGTATCTTGGTTAAAGTACAAGGACATAGAACGTACTACGTGCCTGTAAGCATGGCATGTCTAATAGCTACACAGGATAGGGCTTAACAAAGAGTTATTAGCGCACTTATGATTTAACAATAAAGAAAACTTTAAAAAGGAACTTTTCCACCTCCCACAAGCGTCAGTTCCTCTTGAGCACCAAAGACCAATCGCCCCATTTTGCACCGTGTGCGTCCCCGGCATCTTTGGCTAATTTAAGAGAATCCTCCCGAGGACAATGTGAGACATCTTACCCGTCAATCGGAAAAATAAAAGCAATGAGACCCACCTTATGCATCGGATGGTTGTGATTACGTATTCACATGTACGGTTGTGAAGCCATCCAATGCTTAAGATGGGTCTCATTGCATTTATTTTTCTGATCAACCAGTGGTAGAACATAACATGTTTTACCTCCATTATCTTACCATGAGCATACAATGTCTTATTATTTATGTATTTATGTAGGCAAATCTGTATTTATTTTGTTTGCCACCCAGGCCGTAGTGCAGGGGTACGCTTATGGCTCACTGCAGCCTCAACGCCCTGGACTCAAGCTATCCTCCCGCCTTGGCCTCTGGAGTAGCTGGGACTACAGGCATGTACTACCATACCAAGCTAATCGTTTTTGTGTTTTTTTGTAGAGACAGGTTTTCTTCTTATTGCACAGACTCCTCTTGAACTCCTGGACTCAGGTGATCTGCTCGCCTCAGCCTCCCAAAGTGCTGGGATTACAGGCATGAGTCACTGCACCTGGCCATGAGCAGATCATGTTTTATAAAGGAGGGAAAGAATGAACCTTAAACAATGTCCCCTCCTCTCCAAGGCTGAGTAACGAGTGTGGCTGTTGCATGGGAAATGAGGCACAAAGCTGGAATTTGAACCCACCTGGCCACTCAGGTAAGCTGTGTTGAGTATGCAGGACCTTCAGAGACACATGCAAGAGCTTCATTCTAAAATGGGCCCTCCGTCTTTAATTAGCTGAGAGTCAGAGTGACATGTTAGCGCCTCCTCACATGGCCACATAAACAGCCCCTGGCTTGTTTGGTGGGCCTGTCAGAAGCTTGCCGCTACTGGGAGATACTGACCGAGGATGTTTCTGACATCATAAGGCTCTCCCTGAGCTCCTGGGTGGCTTTGAGTGCAGAAATCTTAATCCCAAAGCAACAGACACCCTTCTGTACTCCAGGCACTGAATAAATCAGGGGAGATCTCAAACACCGTAATTCTAACAGAGCCATCTCTGATGGCTGTGGCAATTTGCTCTCTCGTGGGTTAGGACCAGCTGTAATTGATGAGGAAACTGACAGCTCTTTGTCTTCCTTGACTACATTTGTCATCTGGCAGCTGGCTTATTCGTTATCTATTGCCTGGGATTCTCTCTTTCTCCCCCTCTCTTTCCCTGGGCACTTGTGGAGCAGATGTATCTCCTCCTCTCCCTAAAGAGAAGATCTATAAAGCCGTAACATGTTTTTAATGCAATTCAGCTTTTTGAAAAATGCATAATTGGAGAGTTCCAAAATAATTAGTTTATTATAGTGGGCCTATAAAAATGAACTTGCATCTCATTTATGAGCCATTAGATCCTATGTTCTACAAGCCTGATTGCTATTAACGCCACCAGCATATAATTTAGCATACTTTATTAACATGCGTCACCACTGAGCCTCTCTTCCTTCCAGCCCCCACATCAGCAGGGACAGACAGGGTTGGGTTTGGGGCTGAGAATTCTTCCCATGAGCAGGACTCCAGCTTTGGCGACGGTGTCCCCTCTTCAGCCCACACCCCTCATGAGTCATGCTGTGGACCCCTCTTCTATGAGAACATTTGACATTCATTCTATTTCTTTCTGGAGCAGTCAAGCAAAAAAAAAAAAAAAAGCAAAAAAAAAAAAACAAAAAACAAAAAAAAACAAAAAACGAAGGCATTAGAATCAGGAAGAAGAAAAAAGGAAAAAAAAAAAATCCCGAATATCAAAGAAGAGAAGGAACACATGGGTGCCTGGTTCTCGTTCTAGGAGGTAAGGATAGTGAATGCCTTCACAGACACAAATGTGATTTTTTTTTCAGATAGTATAATGAAAATCAAAATATTTATTGTGTATCTTCTCCACGTTGTCTGCATGTGCCTATGTAGGGAACGGACGGGATGAATGGAGAAATTCACATGTGTGTTTGGGTACTTGTGGGGCAGCTGTATCTCCTCCTCTCCCCTAAGAAGAGATGTATACAACATGTTTTTAATGCAGTCTAAAAGTATGTATCATGCATCAGCCCTACTTCCTTTTCGCCTCCTACGTAGGGCACAGAGGAGAAGAAAAAAGATGCTGGCTCATCTGTTTCTCTTACTTGAGGAGCTGATGTTCTAATGGGGAAAAAAGGTTGAGCACTGGCTGGGCATGGTGGCTCACGTCTGTAATCCCAGCACTTTGGGAGGCTGAGGCAGGAGGATCCTGTGAGACCAGGAGTTTGAGAGCAGCCAGGGCAACACAGCAAGATCCCATCTCTACAAAAAAAATCAAATGAATTATCCGAGTGTGGTGGTGTGCACCCGTAGTCCTAGCTACTCAGGAGGCTGAGTGGGGAGGTTCACTTGAGCCCAGAAGTTTGAGACTACAGTGAGCTATGATGGCACCACTGCACTCCAGCCTGGGTGAAAGAATGAGACCCTGTTTCTTATAAAACAATCATAAAGGGCAAAAACTGAGGAAGCTTTGTGCACTATAAGAGACTGATAATTATCCATGTAGCAAAAGCCTAAGAAGGAAATTGGACTTGGACTCTGCAGGCCTAGAACACTGGAAGAATGTGATCAGGAGGGGGCAACAATTCTGGGTCAGGGGTGCAGACGAGAACAGCTCTTCAGCCTCCCCTTGGCCCCACAGACGGCTGCTTGGATGAGGAGTGGAGAGAGAGGCTGTCCCCAGGTAGACGCTAGAAGGCGACTACAGCAGGACATGGGTGCCAGAGCTCAGCATGTGGTCTTCGTGCCCCCAGCTGTGGCTCAGCTACGCTGCACAGGGGGCCATTTCCTTTTCTCCCGGCAGGGATGCAGGATGGTGGCAGGGAGCCTCAGGCCGAAGCCCTGGAGCCTGGCACACGGAATGAGATGGTAATGCTGTTATCTTTCCTTGTGGGAACAAGAGTTTTATCCCCTTTTTCCTTTTCCTTTTTTTTTTTTCTTTTTTGACACAGAGTCTTGCTCTGTCACCTAGGCTGGCATACAGTGGTGCCATCTCAGCTCACTGCAGCCTCTGCCTTCCCCAGCTCAAGCAATTCTCCTGCTTCAACCTACTGAGTAGCTGGGATTACAGGCATGCACCATCACACCCAGCTAATTTTTGTAACTTTTTTTTTCTTTTTTTTAGCAGAGATGGGGTTTCACCATGTTAAAGGCTGGTCTTAAACTCCTGACCTCAGGTGATCCACCCACATTGGCCTCCCAAAGTGTTGGGATTATAGGCGCGTGAGCCACAGTGTCCAGCTCCTTTTTAAGAGGACACACTGAGCTTTGTAATTTGTTGGCCAGGGTTTAACTCTCAGCGGTGAGGTAAGATGCTTCCATTTTTTTTTTTAATCCTTTTTTTTATTTATAAACTTTGTCGAGACGAAGTCTCGTGATGTTGCCCAGGCTGATTACAAACTCCTGGCCTCAAGTGATCCTCTCACCTCGGCCTTCCAAAGTGCAGGGATTACAGGCATGAGCCACTGTTCCTGGCTGGCTTCCATTTTTTGAGAAACAAGGGTTATAGAAGAAAACGGCTGGATTGTCACAGAGAAAGTCAAAACAGTGAGGCCCCTGAACTTGGCAGCAGGGGGGTTTCTGAACACGGCAGAGAGTATGGAGGTTGTGGCTTCACACTTTGAGTAAACCTGTGTTTTGCTCCCCTGTGACACCCCAAGATGGGCAAAGGGGGCACAGGGGCTCTTGGGACTGAATTCTAAACTCCTTTATGGGAGCTTTCAAGAAGGACCTATGAAGGTCAGCACGGTAGGTCCTTCCCAGAGCATACGGATAACTTGAACCTCTTCCTCCCCCATGACTCTTGTTTGGAAGGCGTATTAGTCTGTCCTCATGCTGCTAATAAAGACGTACCTGAGGCTAGGTAATTTATAAAGGAAAGAGGCTTAAATGGACTCACAGTTCCACATGGCTGGGGAGGCCTCATTGTCAGGGTGGAAGGTGATCAAGGAGCACACGTCGTACGTGGTGGCAGGCAAGAGAGGGTGTGCTGGGAAACTCCTCTTTATAAAATCATCAGATCTTGTGAGACTCTTATTATCACGAGAACCGCAAGGGAAAGACCCGCCCCCCACGACTCAATTACCTCCCACCAGGTCCTTCTCATTATGGGGGCAATAATTCATGATGAGATTTAGGTGGGGACACAGCCAAACCATCTCAGAAGGAAAGAGTCCTGTTCAGATCTCATATCTGTATCTAAGCAATCTTGCCAAGGGTCCTTCAAGCTTAATTTCATTAGGAAATAAAATACTAGAACAGCATTTGCTCTTGAGCATTGTGGAGTAGCTTCTGTTATGCAGACAGACAGAGGCTTGGAGGGAAGAACGGAGCATAAAAATCCAGGAAAAGGTGGCATCTGACAAGACTCACCAGGGAAAAACACTACAGCCCAGGGCACTATAGGGGAATACGTATTACATTGAATTTCACAGAATTAAACATGTTTAAACTGGCCGGGCGCAGTGGTTCACGCCTGTAATCCCAGCACTTTGGGAGGCTGAGGTTGGCAGATCACCTGAGGCCAGGAGTTCAAGACCAGCCTGGCCAACACGGTGAAACCCCGTCTCTACTAAAAACACAAAAATTAGCCAGGCATGATGGCATGTGCCTGTAGCCCCAGCTACTCAGGAGGCTGAAGCAGGAGGATTGCTTGAATTCAGGAGGCAGAGGCTGCAGTGAGCCGAGATTAAGCCACTGCACTCACTCCAGCCTGGGTGATAGAATGAGACTGTCTTTAAAAAAAAAAAAAGTTTAAATTTCACCAAGTGATTTTTGTATAGCTGCCTCGTTTCTAAATAATAACAGCTGTTTCATGAAAAAGCAGTTTGTTAAGGTGCATGGTATACTGAAAGAATGCCCAAAAAGAGAATAAAAAATGATAATAAGGAAGAGGAGGAGGGGAAGAGAAAGGAGGAGGAGGGGAAGAGAAGGGGGAAGAGAGAATGAAGGTGAGGAGAAGGAGGGGGATGGCAAGAAAGAGGAGAAGATGAGGAAGATGGAAAGGAGGAAGATGAGGGGAGGGAAAAGGAGGAGGAGGAGGAGGAGAAGGAGGAGGAGGAGGACTGGGAGGAGGAGAAAGGGCAAGGAGAAGAACAAGGAGACAGAGGGAAAGGTCAGGAGGAGGAGGAAGAAGAGGAGGAGAAGAAGAGGATGTTGGAGGGAGAAGGAGATGAGGCAGGAGAAGCAGAAGGATGAGGAGGAGAAGGAGAAGGGGTAGGAAGAGAAAAAGAAAGAGGAAGAAGAGGAGGAGGAGGAAGTATCAAGAAGAGAGAGGGCAACGGAATACGCCTGGTTGCACCCCTGGTTATGGCTGTAGTTTTGAGTACACAATTTCTGGTCCCCTACTTTCTACATCTGTGATACAAAATCTTTACTTTTGGCCGGGTGCGGTGGCTCACGCCTGTAATCCCAGCACTTTGGGAGGCCGAGGCAGGTGGATCACGAGGTCAAGAGATCGAGACTATCCTGGTCAACATGGTAAAACCCCGTCTCTACTAAAAATACAAAAATTAGCTGGGCATGGTGGCACGTGCCTGTAATCCCAGCTACTCAGGAGGCTGAGGCAGGAGAATTGCCTGAACCCAGGAGGCGGAGGTTGCAGTGAGCCGAGATCGCGCCATTGCACTCCAGCCTGGGTAACAAGAGCGAAACTCCGTCTAAAAAAAAAAAAAAAAAAAAACAAATCTTTACTTTTAATAAAATCTTACATAGAAGCCCAGTACGTGCTGCTTAGATGGGGGACGCATGGATCGTGGTGTGTGGAGAGAGTGTGTGTGTGTGTGTGTGTGCATGCGTGCATGCGTGAGAATGCAAAGATGTTAACTCTATTCTGGGGCAAGTTGGAGCAGCGCTGTGTGCCCACGGGACCTCTCTCTGTTTTGGTGCTCTTTGGTAAGTGCAGGAAAACCATATGGAAGGCGTTTGGGAGAGGAGAATAGAGAGGACCTTGCTGTTTAGCCCTGGCTAAGCGGGGAAGCGGATGGAGGGTTAGGATGCACTCAACACGCCCAGCATCAAAATGTGGGAGTGACAGAAACAAAACTCAAACTCCATGCTGACATCAGCTGGGAAGTTCCATCAGATGAAATCCAAAGTCCCTGACATATTTGGCCAGGTGCAGTGACTCATGCCCATACTCCTGTCACTTTTGGAGGCCAAGGTGCGCAGCTCACCTGAGGTCAGGAGTTTGAAACCAGCCTGGCCAACATGGTGAAACCCCATCTCTACTAAAAATATAATAAATGATGTTGGGGAAACTGGCTAGCTATGTGTAGAAAGCTGAAACTGGACCCATTCCTTACACCTTATACAAAAATGAACTCCAGATGCATTAAAGTTTTAAGCATAAGACCTAACACCATAAAAACCCACGAAGAAAACCTGGGCAATACCATTCAGGACATAGGTATAGGCAAGGACTTCATGACTAAAACACCGAAAGCATTGACAACAAAGCCAAAATAGACAAATGGGATCTAATTAAACTTAAGAGCATCTGCACAGCAAAAGAAACAATCATTAGGGTGAATCAGCAACCAACAGAATGGGAAAAAATTTTTGCAATCTACCCATCTGACAAAGAGTTAATATCTAGAATCTACAAAGAACTGAAACAAATATACAAGAAAAAAAAAGCCAATCGAAAAGTGGGCAAAGGATATGAACAGACACTTTTCAAAAGAAGACATTTATGCGGCCAACAAACATATGAAAAAATGCTCATCATCACTGGTCATTAGAGAAATGCAAATCAAAACCACATTGAGATACCATCTCATGCCAGTTAGAATGACGATCATTAAAAACTCTGGAGACAACAGATGCTGGAGAGGATGTGGGGAAATAGGAACACTCTTACATTGTTGGTGGGTGTGTAAATTAATTCAACCATTGTGGAAGACAGTGTGGTGATTCCTCAAGGACCTAGAAACAGAAATTCCATTTGACCCAGCAATCCCATTACTGGGTATAAACCCAGAGGATTCTAAATTCTTCTGTTATAAAGGCACATGCACACATATGTTCATTGCGGCACTGTTTACAATAGCAACGACCTGGAACCAACCCAAATGCCCATCAATGATAGACTGGATAAAGGAAATGTGGCACATATACACCATGGAATACTATGCAGCCATAAAAAAGGATGAGTTCATGTCCTTTGCAGGGACATGGATGAAACTGGAAACCATCATTCTCAGCAAACTGGCACAAGAACAGAAAACCAAACACTGAATGTTCCCACTAATAAGTGGGTGTTGAACAATGAGAACACATGGACACAGGGAGGGGAACATCACACACTGGGGGCCTGTTTGCGGATGGGGGTGGGGGTTGAGGAGGGATAGCAGGGGGTGGGGGGATTGGGGAGGGATAACATTAGGAGAAATACATATTGTTGACGGGGGGATGGGTGCAGCAAACCACCGTGGCATTCGTATACCTATGTAACAATCCTGCACGATCTGCACATGTACCCCAGAACTTAAAGTATAATTTAAAAAAATGTAAAAAAAATACAAAAATTAGCCCGGCATGGTGACAGGTGCCTGTAATCCCAGCTACTCGGGAGGCTGAGGCAGGAGAATCACTTGAACCCCGGAGGCAGAGGCTGCAGTGTGCCAAGGCCCTGCCACTGAACTCCACCCTGGGTGACAAGAGTGAAACTCCATCTCAAAACAAACAAACAAAAAACAAAAACAAAGTCTCTGACATACTTTTGACTGATCTGCCAATATCATTTCCCAGAGAGGAGAGAAAGCAAAAAGAGAAAACCACTTCTCTGAGCTTGACTGCAGCCAACAGAGACAACTTGGTTTGTGAAGCGGAAGTGACTGGAGTCCTGAGAATGAAGAAACATAGAGTTTGTGGGAAGCAGGTGAGGAGGGGTCTCCATAGTGTTGGCTGGCCCTCTGCAGTATCAAAAGGCTCAGAAGAGCAAATGGCATCATTCCAGGAGGGGGAGCAGCTTAGCAAGATGACCCAGCACTGAATGCACCATTTTATGAGTCTCTGAAGAGGAAAGGGGAAGAAAATTCTTAGAGAAGAAAAAAGATCTGGGAGCAGTGGCTCACACCTGTAATCCCAGCACTTCGGGAGGCCGAGGCGGGTGGATCACCTGAGATCGGGAGTTCGAGACGAACCTGGCCAACATCCTGAGACCCTGTCTCTACTAAAAATACAAAAATTAGCTGGGCATGGTGTTGTGTGCCTGTAATTCCAGCTACTCGGTAGGCAGAGACAGGAGAATTGCTTGAACCCAGGAGGTGGAGGTTGCAATGAGCCAAGATCATGCCACTGCACTCCAGCTTGGGCAACAGAGTGAGACTCTATCTCAAAAACAAACAAACAAACAAAAAAAAGCCAGGCGTGTGACTCACATCAGTAATCCTAGCACTTTGGGAGACGGAGGAGGGCGGATCACCTGAGGTCAGGAGTTTGAGATTAGCATGGCCAAAATGGTGAAACCCCATCTCTACTAAAAATACAAAAGTTAGCCATTTGTGTAGTCTCAGCTACTCAGGAGGCTGAGGCAGGAGAATCACTCGAATCTGGGAGGCAGAGGTTGCAGTGAAGTGAGATCATGCCACTGTACTCCAACCTGGGCAACAGAGCAAAACTCCATCTCAAAAAAAGAAAGAAAAATAAAAGAATCACTTGAACCTAGGAGGCAGAGGTTGCAGTGGGCAGAGATGCCACGGCACTTCAGCCAGATGACAGAGTGAGACCCTGTCTCTAAAAAAAAAAGAAAAAAGGAAAACTAACCAAAACAGAAGAACTAAAATCTACACATCTGGAGCTGCCAAACAGGCTGAGAAAAATGAAGCAAGGGTTTTCTGATGCTAGTCGGAGCAGAGGAAGGGTCAGATACGCACAGGACCCCTGCCTGCCCTGATGGGATGATGAAGATGGATGGGTGACGCAGTAACCCCTGTTTGACTTCTGTCTCCTCCATGTAGAAGAATGGATTTTGGACTGAAAACAGGAGCTCAGGCAGTGCCAAGGAATAATTTGAGGCCCCTCACAGAGGTACAGCCAGATGCTGTGTTTGAGAAGCATCGTAATTAGGAGGTCACAGGGGTTCAAGTTCAGAAGCTTAGGATGGAGGGCTCATGCTGTGTGATCTCAGAGGAGTTTCTGAGAATGGGGAGGAGGAGGAGAAGAAAGAAGGGGAGAAGGGGGAAAAGAAAAGGGGAAAGAGAAGAAGGAGGAGGGGGAGAGAGAAAGAAGGGGGGAAGATGAAGGGGAGTAGGAGGGGGAGGAGGGGGAGGAGAAACAGGAGGAGGAGGAGCCAAGGTAGATAATGTGCTTTATGGCCGGGCACGGTGGCCCACACCTGCAATCCCAGCACTTTGGGAGGCCAAGTGGATGGATCGCCTGAGGTCAGGAGTTTGAGAACAGTCTGACCAATATAGAGAAACCCTGTCGCTACTAAAACTACAAAAATTAGCCAGGTGTGGTGGGGTGTTCCTGTAATCCCAGCTACTTGGGGGTCTGAGGCAGGAGAATCGCTTGAACCCAGGAGGCGGAGGTTGCAGTGAGCCGAGATCGCACCACCACACTCCAGCCTGGGTGACAGAGTGAGACTCGGTCTCAAAAGAAAAAATGCCTCAGTCTCCTCCTATATAAAATGAAGATAATAATCTCTATCAGTGGCTCTCATAGCATGGTCCCCAGACAGCAGCATCTACATTCCCTGGGAACTCAGCACAAATGCCTATTTTGGGATCCACACCCGACCCCCAGAATCAGGAAATCTGAAGGCGATGCCCAGGATGCTGTGCTAACCGATCCTCCCGAGCTTCCAATGCCTGCCTGGATCTGACAGCCCCGGTCCTGATCACATGGTAATTAGGATGCTGAAACCAGGACTGTGTGGGAAACCCTCTCCTTGCATGTGTAAGCCATCTTGAAATGGTCTGCTTTTAGCACGAGTTCAAATATCCTGGCTTAGGTGGAATTGCATAGCCAAATCCGGATGAGGCTGCAAATGAGATCGCCAAAGTCCTACAGCTGGTACAGCGCTTTCAGAAAAGGGAAAGTCGGTCGGATATTTTCTAGTCTAACCAGATGGCAAGGCGGCAGGAGGAGGCTCTCAGGAGCACTGGTGTAACCAGAATAGATCTCTCCCTCTGCAAGGACCTTCCTCCTTTCACTTAGTGTGATAAATATCACTGGAAGCGCACACAGTTTCTGCTTGCAGGTGAGCATGAATTACTCCTCCAGCACTAGGAACACTAATTTGTAACACAGATTCAATTTGGCCCTGGAATGGGGAGGGATTGCACCTCTAAAATTTGTTTCGTTATTTAGGGAAATCACTCACTCTCCGCATCAGGATAGATTAGAAGGTGTCAGTATTAATACCGGGCATTTCCCTGTTGTCACTTGTTGTTAGAAGAACAATTATTTCATGTCTGAGTAAAAATCTTACTGGAAGGGGTAAGTCAATGCAGCACGCGGAGCTGTGTGGAAACGGGGCTTGGGCGTCTTGTGAACACAGGCAATTGGCCATGACGGTGTTGGCTGACGTATCTCTCCCGTTTCATCCGTTTCACTGTATAGGAGACGATTATTGTTTTGCTTAGAAGAGGCTGTGGCCCCTCCGAACTCGGATCACCGTGACACAGACACAGTTCAGAGGTTAAAAGAGAATTGATCTGTGAGCCTCTGCCAGCCTCTTGCTCGGCTCCCTGCTCTCTGAAGGATAAATCTCTTTTTCAGATAAATCCACATTGCTTTTTCAACAGATTGGCTTTTGGCCTCTCCTGCCGAACAGTACTTTGACTTAACCCAGACAACCTCCCTGTAGCTATGAAGAAATCGTTTCTAACATCCGAGGTTAATTCGGTAAATGAAGCGTTGGATTTTCTCTCATGGAAGCAAGAAAAATTGTTTGGACGAGGTTAGCAAAGGGAAGGCAAGCTTAGGGAACGTTCCTTGGGGCTCCACCCCTAGATGAGGCTCTATTGAACATTTGTTGCAAGGCTAAATGAGTAAGACTGGGAGCGGGGAACCAAATCTTCATTTCTGCACTGCCTTTTGTATTTTGAGTGATTTCTGCATTGCCTTTGCGTTTTGACTGATTGTGATTGAGAAACGTGGAATGGGTAGAAATAGTCCCATTTGGCGGATGGGTAGACTGAGGCCCAGATGGCTGCACACGGCTTACCACTCATCACACATAGAGTTATGCCTTACAAGGAGGGGATGTGGTTTCTTTCCCTGTGCTGTGCCACCTTCTCACTTGGTATATCTATTTTGATTTCTTTTTTTTTTTTTTCTTTTTTTTGAGACAGTGATTCACTCTGTGGCCAAGCCTGGAATGCAGTGGTGTGATCATAGCTCATGACAGCCTCCAGCTCCTGGGCTCAAGCAATCCTCATGCCTTGGCCTCCCAAAGTCCAGAGATTATAAGCAGGAGCCACCATGCCCAGCCTTCTTTCAGTAGGTTTGAATCAAAGTGCTTGCAGAAGGGAAAGAAAAAGGAAAGAAATTTGTGATGAGATAAATCACTCTAAACTGCACAGAGGACTCTCCGCCGCTGGGATGAGGTGTTCTGCCCACCTTCTGGTCTAAGGATCTTGTATCTTAACCATCCTCCTTGGCAATATTTTACCTGGGAACAGTTCTCTTGGAAGGTCCTCCCAGAAGCAAGGACTAACTGATTTGATGGAACTTGTCATCCTATGTTATGACTTGGGGAGAGGTCAGGCCCCTGAGGACTGGGAGAGAAAAGCTCTTCCAACTCCTTCCTGATGAGACTCTTCCAACATAAAAACAGCTCTGCATGTCAGAGACCTTCAGACTCCACTGTACCAGGATGTTCACTGCAGCCCTTCAGCCCTGGGACCCATCCATATGCCTAACTTTTGACCTTCTCTGGGGAGACGTAACAGTGCGGGGGTGGTTATTGACATGCACACAAGGATTGGAAAAGTCTTATCAGGAAATTCCTGGGAATAAGGCTTTGCAGCAGCAGGAGGCCTGTGTGATCTGAAAAGGACCGCAAGAAGGGGATAGGTGATGAACTTCAAGAACACAGAAACTGACCAGGAATGGTGGCTCATGCCTGTAATCCTAGTGCTTTGGAGGCGGAGGCAGGAAGAGCCTTTAAGTCCAGGAATTTGAGACCAGGCTGGGCAACATAGTGAGACCCCCATATCCAAAAAAACAAATAAATAAACAAAATCACCTGGGTGTGGTGGTGCCCTCCTGTGGTCCCCGCTACTTGGGAGGCTGAGGTGGGAGGATCGCTTGAGCCTGGGCAGGTTGAGGCTGTGATTGCGCTACTGTGATTGTGACACTGCATTCCCAGCCTGGATGACAAAGCAAGTCCCAGTCCCAAAAGAGGAAGGAGAAGGAGAAAGAAGGAGGAGGAGGAGGAGGTGGAGGAGGAGGAGGGGGAGGGGAGGAGGGAGGGGGAGGGGGAGGGGGAGGAGATGATGATGATTTGGGCTTCTGATAACTCAATGCAAGTTCAAGCAATTAGAGGATAAACATCTACCACACTTCTTCGTGCCAGCAATATTTTAAGAGCCCATGTTTATTTCCTATAATCTTTAGTGAAATGATATGTGCTATGTGTAATTGTGTCCCCCCCAAAATAAATTTATCTGTTAAAGTCCTAGCCCCCCACCCCAATATTTCAGAATGTGACCTTATGTGGAGATAGGATATCTCCTGAGTTATCAAGTGAAAATGACATCAGTTGGGTGAGCATATCCGGTAGGGCTGGCATCCCTATGCGAGAGTGAAATTTGGACACATACACGTAGAGAGAGGAAGTTGAGGAGAGCTGCAGGGAGAAGACAGCCGTCTACACGCCAAAGAGAGAGACACCTTCATCTCAGACTTCTGGTCTTCACAACTGTGAGATCTTATCTTTCTGTTGTTCAAGCCATCCAGTCTGTGGTCCCCTGTTATGGCAGTCGGAGCAAATGAGTGCAATAGGTCAAAAATAAAAATGACCGCTGCAACATGAACGAACCTCAAAAATGTCACATGATGTACAAGAAGCCAACACAGAAGGCCACATTCTATGTGAGACCATTTCTATGAAGTATCCAGGGTTCATAGATTCATGGGATCAGAAAGCAGACTGATGGCCGCCATGGACTGGGAGGAGGAGGAAATGAGACGTGACGACTTAATGGGTGTGGGGTCTCCTTTGAAAGTGATGCCAGTTCTGTAACCAGCTGGCAAGGGTGGCTGTACAACTCTGTGAATGTACTGAATGCCTCTACGTTATACACTTTATTTATTTATTTTTATTACACTTTAAGTTCTGGGATACATATGCAGAACATGCAGGTTTGCTATGTAGGTAAACATGTACCATGGTGCCTTGCTGCACCCATCAACCTGTCATCTACATTAGGAATTTCTCCTAATGCTACCCCCACCCCCCAACAGGCCACGGTGTGTGATGTTCCCCTCCCTGTGTCCATGTGTTCTCATTGTTCAACTCCCACTTATGAGTGAGAACATGAGGTGTTTGGTTTTCTGTTCCTGTGTCAGTTCGCTGAGAATGATGATTTCCAGCTTCATCCATATTCCTGCAAAGGACATGAAGTCATCCTTTTTTATGGCTGCATAGTATTCCATGGTGTATATGTGCCACATTTTCTTTATTCAGTCTATCATTGATGGGCATTTGGGTTGGTTCTAAGTCTTTGTTATTGTGACGAGTACTGCCATAAACATACATGTGCATGTGTCCATTGTACACTTTAAGTCATTTTCTGTTGCATAGATTTCATCTGCATTAAAACAAAAGAAGAAGGTGGATGGTGGACACCACTTGCAGGCAAGAGCTGCTGGGGAGAAGGGAAGACCTCAAGAGTTCACGTTTCGTTTTGTAGCTTACTTTATTGGGTAGATAGAGGCTGCCTTTGAAAGGACGCAGAAGTACATAAAATTCCTGGGACTAGTGGGAAAAAAGAAAAGGCACTGGAAACTAGTCTTTATTTTTTTTAATCTGTTAATTTTTTTTAGATGGAGTCTTGCTCTGTCACCTAGGCTGGAGGGCAATGACATGATCTCGGCTCACTGCAACCTTTGCCTTCCTGGTTCAAGCAATTCTCCTGCCTCAGTCCCCCAAGTAGCTGCGATTACAGGCACCCACCACCACCCCTGGCTATTTTTTCTTTTTTTGAATTTTTAGTAGAGATGGGGTTTCACCATGTTGGCCAGGCTGGTCCCAAACCCCTGACCTCAGGTGATCCACCTGCCTCAGGCCTTTCAAAGTGCTGAGATTACAGGCGTGAGCCACGTGCTTGGCTGAAACTAGTCTTTTTCAAATGGCCACAGGTGTTGGGCATGGCTGAATTAAGTGGACAGGAAACCACTTGACCACGTCTTCTGTTGTCCCTGACTTTAGACAGCTCCATTTACACAATGGTTTGACTTACGATGATTCGACTTATGATTTTTTGACTTTAGGATAGTGCAAAGGTGATATATATTTAGTACAAGCCATACTTTGAATTTTGATTGAAAATGATTTATAATAACTTTATTATAAAATAGGCTTGGTGTTAGATGATTTTGCTGTAGGCTAATATACGTGTTCTGAGCTAGGCAGGATGCTAGGTTAAGGCAGGCTAGGCTAAGTTACATTGTTTGGTAGGTCTGGTGTATTGAATGCACTTTCAAAGTAGGATATTTTTGATTTATGGTGGATTTATCCAGATGTGACTCCTTTGTAACTCAAAGAGCATCTGTAAGCGTGCCGGGCCTCACGTAAGAAAACACCTGCCCTGTGCTCTCCTTGGAATCTGTGTAAGTCTCTGCAGCAGACATATTTCTTGGGCTGCTTTGGCATTTTTTGAATCCCCTTTCCGTGTTGGAAAATTTCCAAGTTTTTGAGTCTTGCCTCTTCAAGACGGAAGCCGGGAGGTCGTTTCCAGGTGTCCTTGTAACTAGGGCGCAGTGGTGCAGATACAGTGCAAATGCCTGAGAATTTTGCAGGCAGTGACACGAGGAAGGGGTTCTTTGCAGAACTGATTCCTGCTCAGGGTGAGAAAGGGGGCCCAGCATTCAGGAGCAGCTGAATAGGGCTCAGGGTTGAGGTCCCACACCCCATGATGGGGAAGGGGTTTTGTGATATGAAAGGGGTTCTGGAATTCAATATGGCGTGAGCATTTGGCCCACTCCAGCCGTGCTTCTGGGAGTCCTCGTGGTAATTCTCAGGCTGCCTTTTTTTTTTTTTTTTTTTGAGATGGAGTCTCCCTCTGTTGCCTAGGCTGGAGTGCAGTGATGCGATCTTGGCTCACTGCAACCTCTGCTTCCTGGGTTCAAGTGATTCTACTGTCTCAGCCTCCTGAGTAGTTGGAATTACAGATACACACCACCACATCTGGCTCATTTTTTTATTTTCAGTAGAGATGGGGTTTAACCATGTTGGCCAGGCTGGTCTCGAACTCCTGACCTCAGGTGATCTACCCATCTTGACCTCAGGCTGCCTTTTCTACCTGAACTAAGTGGGGTTTTGCCAATAAGAACCTCCACTGAGACAGCCCACCCAGGCAATGCTGGACAACCTGCTTGCTTTGAAGGCAGAGTTGTGTCAAGACAGGCAGCATCCAGGCTGGCCTTGGAGGGGTCTGTGTTTGGCCCATTTGCAGGAGAGGAGTCTTGTCAGTTGATGAAAACACCCTGCACTCCACATGGGCAATCTACCTTTCAGCCTTCTCTTACCTTTTCTTTTTTTTTTAGACAGGTATCATCTGTTGCTTTGACTGGAGTGCAGTGGTATGATCTTGGCTCACTGTAGCCCTGACCTCTCTGGCTCAAGCAATCCTCCTGTCCCAGCCCCTGAAGAGCTGGGACCACAGGTGTATACCACCATGGCCAGCTAATTTTTATTTTTTGTAGAGATGGGGCCTCTCTGTTTTGCCCAGGCTGGTCTTGAACTCTTGAGCTCAAGCGATCTGCCTACCTCGGCCTCCCAAAGTGCTGGGATTACAGGCATGGGCTACCTGGACTGGCTCTTCTATCTTTTTTCCTGAGTTTTTCCTTTTGCTTTAGACTACATCTAAACCAGAATCCACCTGGACATGGCTTTCAAGGCTGGAAAGAATTGATCACCTAGAGCAGGAATGGTAAACACTTTCCATTTGTTCCATGAAATGTCACATTAATCGGGCAGAGAATGTCATCCTGCTAAGCCTGAATATGGTCTCAGGGTCTGCTCAACACTACACTCCTAGCATCAACCTCTAAAGTTTAATTTCGGCACAGACAATCAAATCTCACCATCTCTGCCCCACAGCCTTACCTTAAACACCTAATGGGTTGGGCACTGTGGCTCATATCTGTAATCTCGGCACTTCCAGAGGCTGAGGTGGGAGGATCGCTTGAGCCCAGGAGCTCAAGGGCAGTGAGCCATGATAGCGCTAAGGCACTCCAGCCTGGGGGACCAAGCAAGACCCTGTCTCCAAAAAAATAAAAAATAGAAATAAACAAGAAAAACAAAACACCTAATATATCATAATGGGGAGAGAGAAAGGCCTTTACAGTACAGGAGAGTAAAAAGTCAAACGGACTGGAACCTGCACCTGCCCCTTGGGGCACCATCCAGAACTTCTTGCCATTTTCATTTCAGCAGTAACAACACGGATTTTTATGGAAACTAAATGTCTTTGTTCTCAGCTTTGTATCCATGGTAGTTAGAGCCGTTTACACTCAGGACACACACACACTAAAGATACTGTCTCTCTGGCTTGTAAGGGACATCAAGTGATATGGTTTGGCTGTGCCCTCACCCAAATCTCATCTTGAATTGTAGCTCCCATAATTTCCATGTGTCATGGGAGGGCCCCAGTGGAGGTAACTGAATCACGGTGGCAGGTTTTTTCATACTGTTCTCATGATAATGAGTAAGTCTCATGGGATCTGATGGATTGAAAAGGGGAGTTCTCCTGTACAGACTCTCTTCCTTTCTGCCGTGTAAGACGTGCCTTTTCTCCTCCTTCACCTTCTGCTGGGATTGTGAGGTCTCCCCAGCCGTGTGGAACTGTGAGTCCATTAAACCTCCTTCCTTTATAAATTACCCGGTCTTAGATAGGCCTTTATCAGCAGCATGAGAACAGACTAATACACCAAGGTGGCAAGTGCGTGGCCCTGCCTAAGGGTTGGAGGATGACAGCCGTGCCAGGGAAGCAGAGGCTGGCCTTGAAGTGGAGCTCTGTGGGACTGTCTGTTGAGAATTTCCTCTCGGGCAATAACTGCCCTCTCCCATCCCTAATGGAGCTGCCGTGTTCATGGGTGACATTATTCATCCCTTCCAAGGCCTCTCTCAAGCTACGGCTTACTGATCCAAGGCCGAGCGCTTCACCCGAACAAGGTTATAATTTCCTTCCCTGAAATACTTGAACGCATGACGCTTTGCCACTAGAGTGGAACTACGGTGCCACTTGCCTGTAGTTCCTTAATAGTAATGAAAACTGACATGTGGAAGGCTGTTGGCACCTATGTTTTAGCTGTATGTGGAAATCCAGGCAGCTGGGAACCTGGGAGAAGTAAAAATGCAGAGAAAAGCAAGGAGAAGAGAGGGGAAGTCCAGTTTCTGGTTGCAGAGAATCTGGAGGCCCATTTTAATCCTGCCTATTTCCAGGCTGCTTCTGAAACTGCCTCTGCAAAAATTATGACAGTGAGAGAAATCTGACATAGCTGACTCCATTTGCTTCTACTCCTCCGAGCTAGCCGCCTTTCTTAGCTTTAAAGCAAAGGTGATAACAGCCCCTTCCCGAAACTAATCCCCTCCTTCCTGGGGGACTGAAAACAACTTTGTAAGACTAATGAAAGGCTGCAAGGTTAGGATAATGGAAGGGGCCAGAATTCTGCTAAAACGTAGGCATCGTTAACGTTAACCAGCGATTGTTCTCTAGCTTGATTTTCTGAAAGCCCGTATTGCTCAAGACTTTATAATTAGAGACTCAAGACTTGTAACTTCCCGATTGCTCCCATAGATAACATCGCTACTGTCAAAACCTAAGATTAGTCTTTTTTTTTTTTTTTTTTTTTTATTTTATTCAATCATCTTTGGCTAGAGATTTGGTATCTTTTTTTTAAAAGTTTTTTTTTTTTTTTTGAGACAGAGTCTTGCTCTGTTGTCCAGGTTAGAGCACAGTGGCACCATCTTAGCTCATTGCAACCTCCCCCTCCTGGGCTGAAACGATTCTCCTGCCTCAACCCTTCAAGTAGCTGAGACCACAGGTGCGTACCACCATGCCCGGCTAATTTTGATATTTTTAATAGAGCGAGGTTTCGCCATGTTGGCCAGGCTGGTCTTGAACTCCTGGCCTCAAGTGATCCACCTGCCTTGGCCTCCAAAAATGCTGGGATTACAGGTGTGAGCCGCCACGCTTGGCCCTTAGATTACTCTTTGAGATGCTTTTCAGACTTTTGAATTCTGGGGTCTGACTCCACCTGGACCTGGATTCACACCCAGGAACTGACTCCCACCAGAAGCCCCCACTCAGAAATTGACAAGTGCGTGCAAACAGTTTGATTTGACTCCTGTGATTTCATCCCCGGCCAATCGGCTGTTTCCATTCCCTAGCTCCTTGCTTACCAAATTATTCTTAAAAACTCTAGCCGCTGAGCTTTCAGGGAGGCAGATGTGAGAAATTTCTCCCATCACTCTGCTCGGCTGCCTTGCAAAAATTAAACTCTTTCTTTGCCGTTTTCAGCGCATTAAGTTTCCTGGACAGTGGGTAACATGAATCTTGCAGGGCTATTACAGTTTGTACAACTGTTCTTGGACCCCATGGACCAATAAATCTCTTCCTTTGCCTGCACCAGTTCAAAATGAGTTTCTCTCACTTGCAATCAAGTTCCCCTAAATAGGTCCTGAGTCTTCAGGGTGGACCTCTCTATCTCCTTGAGTTCTACCCACGGGGAGCTGATAATGACGGCATCTGAGTGACAAGGCTAAGCTTCAAGAGAGTAAGTGGGTAATGCAGTGTTTCTACTAGAAGGGCAGTGGCAACCTGACAGCAGACTCTGGGAAGTCTTCCTAGTAGCTCTGTGCTGTGTAGAAACTCTGCTGTTAACCTTTCCGCTTCAGCCTGAAGCCACACCAAAAATTTCTGGACACCCCCACTCCAATTCCAGCCTTGAATGAGAGACTCTGCAACCTTTTCTTAGACCCACCTGTGACTCACAGGCACACCTGCTGCCTAGACACACTCTTTTCAGTGGAGTGAACTTCATCTCCCTGAGACTTCCTGAAAATCTCAGGGAGATGAGATTATTATTGGAGTTGGTCCCTCTGGTCATATGCAGTACATAACCCAAATAATGTCTCTTCCAACCCTCCCTCTCTACCTGAGAATATTTTTGCAAATCCCATTGCAAGTGGGGAAAGAGTGACTAGCTTTTCAATAAATAACCCCAAAGCACCAGAAGGCCTGGTGCTGTGGCTCACTCCTGTAATTTCAGCACTTTGGGAGGTCAAGATGGGTGGATCATGTGTCAGGAGTTCAAGACCAGCTTGGCCAACATGGCAAAACCCTTGACTCTACAAAAAAATACAAAAATTGCTGGGTGTCATGGTGCATGCCTGTAGTCCCAGCTACTTGGGAGGCTGAAGCGGGAGAATCGCTTGAACCCAGGAGGCAGAGGTTTCAGTGAGCCATGATTGCACCAATGCATTAAATCTTAGGCAACAGACACACATAGACCCTGTCTCCAAAAAAAAAAAAAAAAAAAAAAAAAAAGAAAGAAAGAAAGAAAGAAAGAAAAGAAGAAAAAAAGAAGCACCAGAAAACTATTCTCAGCAGAGGTGCTCAGGTTGATTTAAGGATGGATCTTGGAAGAGAACCTACCATGTTAAATGTCGCTGGGCCTCCCTTAGAGATGTTCAATATTTACCGTATCCTGAACACCCTTCCAGTGCCACTAAATATTTTAACTTTACCACCAGACGAACAGGAAATGTCAGTGATGGACTGAAGACAACATTCCAAAAACGATTTCCTTTGTCACTAGGGTTTGCTAAGCCTAGTTAGCCTCATGCTCAGCCTCGAAGAGGACAGAGGTAGCATTTCTAAAGGTAAACTTTTTTCTTTGTTTTTTGTTTGTTTGTTTGAGATGGAGTCTCGCTCTGTCACCCAGGCTTCAGTGCAGTGGCACGATCTGGGCTTCCTGCAACCTCCACTTTCCGGGTTCAAGTGATTTTCCTGCCTCAGCCTCCCAAGTAGCTGGGACTCACAAGCACGTGCTACCATGCCCGGCTAATTTTTGTATTTTTAGTAGAGACGGGGTTTCGCCATGCTGACCAGGCTGGTTTCAAACTCCTGACTTCATGATCTGCCCATCTCGGCCTCCCAAAGTGCTGAGATTACAGGCGTGAGCCACTGCATCCAGCACAAAGGTAAACTTTTTACTGGATACAGTTATGCTTACCACTTAACTTGTGAGTGCAAATTATTTCCAGACAACGTAGCTTTTACATAAACTCTTCTATTAAAAGCACCGGATGTTCTGCAAAGTGGCAAACTCCCCCTTGGCTTAGCAAAGGATGATAATGAGTTATTGATAACATCACCATCAAGCTCTTATTTGCATAAATAAAATGAAGTTAATATGTAGATAAAATAAAACTTTAAAATAAAATAATTTAGACACTTTATCAAGCAGGTATGCTTGGCAACTGATTGGAATAGATCATTTTAATTAGTCTCATTGAGTCGAAAATCAATATTGAACATTGTACATCACATCAGTAGTATATTCATTTCCTCCTTCTGTTAATATGTGGATTATTTCTGGCATGAATTTCAAATCCTTTTTCCTGAAGATCAGATTCGGTGCACCAGGAGGGAGACTGAATGTCAGATTACCCTTTGTCCTCACAGAGAGGGCGGCTAATCAGTCCTGAAACCCAGAAGTGCCCCACTTGATCTTCTTAAAATTAATTCTCCAGAGATATATTGCAAGATCTGAGTGCTAACCTTATTCTGCAACAAGCTCAGCTTAGGGAGGGTAATTGAGAATCTCAGTTGTGGGCCAGGTACAGTGGCTCATACCTGTAATCCCAGCACTTTGGGAGGCCGAGGCAGGTGGATCACTTAAGGGCAGGAATTCGAGACCAGCTTGGCTGACATGGCAAAACTCTGTCTCTACTAAACATACAAAAATTAGCTGGGTGTAGTGGCTCATGCCTGTAGTCCCAGCTACTTGGGAGGTTGAGGTACGAGAATTGTTGAACCTGGGAGCCAAGTCTAAAAAAAAAGAATCCCAGTTGTGGGCTGAGGTCAGGCAGGAGTTCTTTCCAGGGGTCCTCAGGTTTACGGTGTTAGTGATTAGTGGCTGGGAAGTACCTGCTCCTATTCTTCCCATCAATCCTGATTGCAGATATCCTGTGGATGCTTAATTCTATTAATTGTTATTTATAATAGTTCTATCAGTATTACATATCACCTGTGATATATAATTGGTTAGGACAGGGTACTCAGGGGCTTAGTCAACTCTATCTGGGTGTTGCTGTGAAGGCTTTTGTTTG
Organism: Cebus imitator; assembly: GCF_001604975.1. NCBI lineage: Eukaryota > Metazoa > Chordata > Mammalia > Primates > Cebidae > Cebus > Cebus imitator. Next base: position 1,240,885 of record NW_016107468.1, read on the forward strand.
TTTTTAAACATGACATTGACATTTAAATCAGTAGACACTGAACAAAACAGATTAACCTCTGTAATGTGGGTGGGCCTTGTCCAATCAGTTGAAGGATACCGAAACAAAGTCTCACTTTATCACCCAAGCTGGAGAGTAGTGGTGCAATCATAGCTCCCTGCAGCCTTCTACTCCTGGGCTCAAGCAGTCCTCCCACCTCAGCCTCCCAAGTAGCTGGGACTACAGGTGCATGCCACCACACCTGACTCATTTTTTAATTTTGGTAGAGACGAAGTCTCACTATGGTCCCAGGCTGGTCTGGAAGTATTGGTCTTTGGTGATGCTTCTGCCTGGGCCTTAACTTCAGATAAAGACTGACTTCCCCTAAGGAAAAGGGGATTCTGCCCATATGCTGCTTTTAGACTCACTCTACATCAGCTCTTTCCTGGGTCTCCAGCCTACCGGGTTACTCTGCAGATTTTGAACTGGCCTCTGCGATTGCATGAGCCAATTTCTTAAAGTCTTTCTCTCTTCTCCACCCCCAATGTGTGTGTGTATGAAGGAAACAGAATCAAATAGAACCTTCTATTGGTTCTGTTTCTTGAGAGACCTTGATTCATACATGACTTAAGATTTTGGGACCTCATTTGTCCTGACTGTCTCAGGGGAGGCCCATGAGGTTTCACTTCCCGAGGCCACCAGCCGGGAGACTCTGAGACCACTTTCAGTTACAAGAAAAATGACGGTAGTGCCTGGGTCAATGACTTCCTTAGTCAATAGGTCACGGCTTCCATAGTCATCTTGAGAGTAATCTCTTCCATAGCTGTCTTCAGAGTACTGGCTTCCATTGTCATTTTGAGAGTAGAGTAATTCCTTCTATTTCCAAGTCAGTAGGTCATTGCCATCCATAGTCATCTTGACCATCCATGGAATTATGGTCAAGATGACTATGGCAGCTGTTGACCTGCTGACTTGGGAACAAAAGGGATTACTCTCAAACCTACAACAGACACTCTAGATTCTTCTCTTGAGAGTGACTGGGTCCCCTTAGGTCCTATGTCCCTCCTGACCTTGCCAGGAGGACACCATGCAACTAAGCGGCTTAGACCAGAAATTGGAAAAGTATCGCCTGTGGATAACATCCAACTCACCCGTCTGTTTTTTTATGGCCAATGAGCAAAAAATGATTTTTATATTTTAAATGGTTGGAAGAACATTGAAAGGAGAACAATATTTTATGACATGAAATTATATCAAATTTAAATTTCAGTGCCCATAAATAAATTTTATTGGAACACAATCACACCCATTGGCTTGTGCATCCTCTGTGGCTGCTTTCTTTTTCCTTTTCCTTTTTTTATTTTTTGAGACAGAGTCTCACTCTCTCACCCAGGCTGGAGTGCAGTGGCTTGATCTCGGCTCACTGCAGCCTCTCCCCCCTGAGTTTAAGTGATTTTCCTGCCTCAGCCTCCTGAGTAGCTGGGACTATAGGTACCTGCCACCATGCCCAGCTAATTTTTGTACTTTTAGTAGAGACGGGATTTCACCATATTGGTCAGGTTGGTCTCGAACTCTTGACCACAAGTGATCCACCTGCCTCGGCCTCCCAAAGTGCAGGGATTATAGGGATGAGCCACTGTGCCCGGCCATGTGGCTGCTTTCTTGATACAGTGGCAGAGTTGAATAGTTGCAACAGTGCCTTGGTCCCTTTTTGTGCTGTTATAACAGAATAACTGACACTGAGTAATTTATAATGAATGTATATATATTTTTCTTTCTTTTTTTTTTTTTTTTAAAAGAGATGGAGTCTTGCTCTGTCACCCAGGCTGAAATCACAGCTCATTGCAGCCTTGAACTCCTGGGTGCAAGGGAATCTCCCACCTTGATCTTTCTAGTAACTGGAACTACAGGCATGCATCACCACACCAAGCTAATTTTTAAATTTTATTTAGAGATGGGGTCTCCCTGTGTTGCCCAGACTGGTCTGGAAAATCCTGGCCTCAAATGATTCTCCTGCCTCAGCTTCCTGAATCACTGGGATTATAGGCATGAGTTACTGCCCTTAGCATCAATAGAAATTTAAGGGGCTCTGAGATTCAGAGGCTGGGAAGTCCAAGATCAAGGGGCTGGCATCTGGCAAGGAGGCTTTTCTTGCTGCATCTTCCCATGGCAAAGGGGCAAAAAGAGTGAGAGAGAGCAAGAGGTCCAATTCAGAGCCTCAATCCCTTTCACAGTCAGCATTAATCCATTCATGAGAGTGGAGCCTTCATATCTTAAACACCTCCCATTAGGCCCTACCCCCCATCACTGTTGCATTGGGGTTAACTTTCCAGCACATGGTTTTTAGGGTACACATTCAAACTATAGCAAACAGAGATCATATGGCTCACAAATCTAAAATATTTACCATCTGCTCCTTTACAGAAAATGTCTGTCTATGATTGGCTTAGATTTTTTGCTATCCATGTATACCCAGAACTGGGAATGAGGGCTGTATGGATGAGGGGCAGATATTTTAACAAGATTGGGATTTTACTAGGAAGGAAGAAAGGTGGAATTAATACAGTATAGGAAGTCCATGCTGTTTACTACACATAAGACTTCTCTGAGACTCAGTTGTCCCATCTACAGTTGTGAGGTATAGCAAAACATATATTATGGGGAATCGTTGAGAATTCAGGAGAAGGAATGTAGACATAACTAACTGACAGATTCATGAAATGGCTGGCTGGCTGGCTGATGGGATGAATGCATGGACAGATAGATGGATTGATGGACAGATGAATAAATGTATGGATTGATGATTACGTGAATGGATGAATGGATAGATGAATAGATGGGTGGGTGGGTGGGTGGATGGATGAATAGATGGATGGGTGGGTGGATGGATCGATGGATGGGTGCATGGATGTATGGATGGATGGATGGATGGATGAATGGATGGATGGATGGATGGATGGATGAATGGATGGATGAATAGATGGATGGATGGGTGAATGGATGGATGGGTGGGTGCATGGATGGATGGATGGATGGATGGATGGATGGATGGATGGATTGGATGGATGGATGAATAGATGGATGGATGGGTGGATGGATGGATAGGTGCATGGATGGCTGCATGGCTGTCTGGTTGGATGGGGGGGGTGGATGGATGGATGGATAGGCAGATGGATGGATAGGGAACGGTTAAAGTGAGGCTGGGAAGGTAAACTGGCCCATGTTATGCCAAATAGTTCTGGCTTTATTCTGCAGCAATGGGGAGCCTTTTAAGTATTCTAAGCAGAGAATGACAAGGTGACATTTGCATTTGAAAGAGATAACATGGCGTTTTGTGGCTGGCTGGAGCAGAAAGGTTATCTGATTGAAGAGCAAAAGAAACAAAATGTCTTCTGAAAGAGAGCAGGAAAACAGACTGGGAAAATTATCCAGCTGCTCTATCCTTAACATTTTTTCCCTGAAAGGGAAGAGTCCAGGAAGAGCCAGCTTTAGGGGGTGAGCAATGGGATTACATCAGTGAAACACATTCAGAATAACCCTGTTCAAATGGGCACTGGGAGCTGTGTGCCGTGTGGTGGTCTTTGAGCTAGGATGATAAGGAGAATACTACACGGGAGACCTCAGGAGAGAATATAGAGAACTCCAGTTCAGAAGCCACAGGTTCTAGTCCTGACTCCACCACTAACTTGCCACGTCACGTGGGGCAAACAGATCCATGTTTCTGTACTATCATCTGTAATACTGCTGAGAAAGAGAGCTCTTTCCAATGAGATAACGTTACTGAAAACATTGACATCCTAGCAGAGACTGATTCAGGTTTAGGGAGACTTGAAGTTAAAACTATTGTGGATCCCCCTTTAAGGAAAAGAAAACAGAACTGCATGAGAAAGTTGAAATTTATTTAGAAGAAGATGAGAAATTCAAGAAATCACATATTTTTTAAAAAGCCAAAAATGCTATAGACACCACAAAATAATAATTTTAAAAAAAGTCAAAATGGGATTATTATTGAACTGCTTGACAAATCCTGTCAACTGTTTTCTTCTACACTTTTTGACTGCATATTTTCTGATCATCTCTTCTTGGGACAATGCTTGTATTGCATTTTCTTTTTCTTTCTTTTCTTTTTTTTTTTCTTTT
>NW_016107468.1:1245024-1277215 GCF_001604975.1 Cebus imitator
TTTTTTTGAGACAGGCTGGAGTGCAGCAGTGCCATCTTGGCTCATTGCAACCTCTACCTCCTGGGTTCAAATGATTCTCCTGTCTCAGTCTCTCATGTAGCTGGGATTACAGGTGCACACCACCACGCCCAGCTAATTTTTGTATTTTTAGTAGAGTTGGGTTTTAGTAGAGTTTCACCATGTTGGCCAGGCTGGTCTCAAGCTCCTGGCCTCAAGGGATTCAACTGCCTCTGCCTCCCAAAGTGCTGGAATTACAGGTGTGAGTCACTGTGCCTGGCCTTGTATTACACTTTCTAAAGAGAAGATGGATAGTTAATTCAGCCTTTCAGATTGAAATGTGTTTTTGATGATTGACAATTGGACGGCAGGAAACACGTGGCATGATTCCTCCATAGCTGCGCCTGTTTGTATTCTCACTCTAGGTCTATATCCTGTGAATGCAGAGATTCTGATATAGTCTATGTGGCATGATTCCCATTAGAAAAGAAACATGAGTGTGGCATGTGCTTGCAATTCTCTACCTTGTTTCCGAGTGACTTCCTAGAGCAAGAGGATTTACATCCTTGACTGCATCATTGAGAACTGAACTCTCAATTCCACATAATGTAGCACTGAATGAATCACTAGAACAAAATAATTTACATTTTTGACTGTGCATTAATGAGAGCTGAACTCTCTGCTTGCACTGTTATCTGTCTGGTGTAAGACAACCCTTGCACCCACACCCATATATTTCATACCTGGTTTCTGTTCCATTACCCATACACTTTCCATGCTGTGTCAGCCTGCAGGTGAGCTGGCTGTGTGCAGTGGGGATATTCCCAAGCATCATGATGGTTAGAACAGGTGACTATAAACCATGGATACATGTCCCATTAAACTTAAGCCAAATGTATCTGTCTCCATTGCCCCTTGGCTGAACACAGCTATTCAATAAATTGCATTTGGACAAATCACTATTCTTAAAGGAAAGATCATATAATTTCTCTGTTGCACACACATACCCCGAATGAAGTCCACATGGATTAAAGACCTATACGCAGAAAACAAAATCATAAAACACTTATAGCAACACCTAGGAGAATTCCTTTCTGTCACTAGGGTAAGAGAGGATGTCTTAAATTAGATGGAAAAGAAACACATCATCAAGGAGGCAATAAAACATTTGGCTTCATCAAAACTTTAAATTTCTGTGTGACAACAAATGACACCACAAAAATATGATTTTTGGAAGAGTCTCTTAACACTGTTCCAAATGTTTTACACATATTATCTCATAATCCTAATAACAACAAAATAAAGAGTATTGTCATCTTCACTTTAAAGGCCAGGAAAATGAGGCCTAGAGAAATCAGATAATTTGCCAAAAGCCACGTGACTAATTTATAAGCAGCCGAGCCCACTTAAGAATCCAGGTATTTTGTCTCTCCATCTTCCCCTTCTAACCAAATGTCTTATCCCATCTCACCTTCTTGCCATGTTTTCTGTAATAGGGTGATAAGATATGCCAAGCCAAGGGATTTTTGCAATTTATATAGCCTATATCACCATCAAAGGATTAGTATTCAGAATATATAAAGAACCGCAATATATCAATCACAAGAAGACAAACAGCTCAATAGAAACTAGGCAAGGAATAAGGACAGATCATTCACAAGCAAGTGCACCAGAAATGCCAAGACACACATGAAAAGATGCTCAATGCCAGTAACAACCAACGAAATGTAGATTAAAACAACAAGGTGTTCTGTCTCACATGCAGCCCATGAGCCAAAGCCGGAAAGTCTAATAAAGTGTTTGGTCACTATGCAAATCAGACTCTACCTCCTCAAGCCAATGTATAAAACTTGTGCACTTCACTGCAGACCGGGAGACCCACTGGGCACCCCTTACTCTCTGCAGGAGAGGTAACTAACTATTCTCTTTTCTCTTTCTTTTGTCTATTAAACCTTTACTCTTAAACTCACTTCTTGTGTGCCCACATCCTGGATTCCCTTGGCATGAGGCAATGAGCTCTGAGTATTTACCCATGACAACGACACAGCTTCACATCCACCCAGTTTCCCAAAAGTGTATAATTAAATGTGGGTAATACATTGTCATGCAGAAAAAGCTGCCACAAGGAAGATGGTAGGTAACTCAGGAAGCAGTGAACATCCTGAGAAATCAACACTACTATAAAATAATTCTAAATCCCATTAAATGTGAGAGCCATCAAGAAAAAAATGCACTGAATTACCTAAGAGTTTGTCTTAGAATGCTTTAACTAAAAATAGGGCGGGTGCGGTGGCTCACGCCTGTAATCCCAGAACTTTGGGAGGCTGGGACTGGCAGATCACCTGAGGTCGGGAGCTCAAGACCAGCCTGACTTACATGGAGAAACTCCATCTCTACTAAAAATACAAAATTAGCCAGGTGTGGTGGTGCATGTCTGTAATCCCAGCTACTCAGGAGGCTGAGTAGAGAGAATTGCTTGAATCTGGGAGGCGGAGGTTGCAGTGAACTAAGATCACGCCATTGCACTCCAGCCTGGGCAACTCATCTTAAAATAAATAATAAACAAATAATAAGGCTTTGTTGTTGTTGTTGTTGTTATGGGAGAAAGAGGAAGGAAAGAAGAAAAGGTGGATTAAAGAATTACTTTAGGGTTTCTGTATTGTCTGCATACAAGTTTTCCAATCCCAACTGGGTGATAACCTTGGGTCCTATCTGTCTTTCCAGGCTTGGGAAATATGACCATAACAAAATCGATGCTAATTAGTGCACAGAATTCTGTTTCATATTCTCAAAGAGTGTTTTCTTCTTTAAAAATTAAGAATTAACTTTATCAAAGTAATGTATGCATCTAATTTTTAAAAATTGAATAGTATGACTAGTAATGCTTATGATGACTAGTAGCAGTCAGCCCGGGAGATGTGTCTCCCAAGTCTTACTCTCTAGAGGCAATCACTGTATACTCTTTTAGCTATTTTTTCTAGCATCTGTCTTCATATTTCTAAATAATATGTGTAGCAGGACATTAAACAGATTTTTGCTTTGGTTTCAGATTTTTGGCTATAGCCTCAAAGCTAAAAATAATAGGTGCTAAGAACTCCCACAGTCTCAAGAGAATTGACAAGATGAGAAAACTCATCTTCCAAGATCTTTCTAACATGTGACAGAAATAATAACAGGTAACACTTATTTGTGTTTACGACGTCCCAGATCCTATTCTAAACTCCTTGGGAGAATTTATTCATTTATCTATTATAATGACCCTTTGAAGTGTTTCTATCTTACAGTTGAAGGAGCTGAGGCTTGGTGAGGTTCATTATTAATAATTCTGCCCAAAAGCAGAAACAGGTTTCTATTTTGGGTAGTCTGGCTCTAGGTACTTACATGATATTGACTCTCAGCTTTGTTGCCATCACCTACTCCTTCTTCTCCAATCTTAATAAGCAGAACACCCAAAACTCTGGGAAGATCTAGGGGAAGAAATTGATGGCTCCTCCATTTACTTTTTTTTTTTCCCCTTTTCAACAGAGTCTCACTCTGTTGCCCAGGCTGGAGTGCAGTGGTGCAATCATAGCTCACTGCAGCCTCGATCTCCTGGGTTCAAGCAGTCCTCCCAACTCAGCCTCCTGAGTAGCTGGGACTATAGGTGTGCACCACTATGTCCAGCTAATTTTTTCAATTTTTTGTAGTGATGGGGTCTTGCTACGTTGCCCAGGCTGGCCTCAAACTCCCGGCCTCGAGTGATCCTCCTGCCTTGGCCTCCCAAAGTGCTGAGATTACAGGCCGCTGCACCTGGCTTATGATTGAAGTTTTAAAATCAATGAAGGTGTATTGGACATTTCACATCTTTAAAAAAATGACTAGAGAGCTATGGGATCTGGCGAAGAGGTTATTAAATAAAGTGAAAATGAAATCCAATGTAACACAGTCGAAGGTAGTGGTCAGAGGAGAAAATAAAATAATCTCATGTTTATACCCTCATTCTTAGACTAAGAATATACTTCTCTCAATAGCAGGCTGCTGCACTAACTGAAAATCTACTGCTTCTTGTTGATATGTCAGTTTAAATATTTTCGATACTTTTTTTTGCATAAGTGATGAATTAGCTTGTTTACACTTCCCTCACACACACACCTTTCCTCCCTTATCCTGCCCATCCAGTATGTGTTTAGAAAAATCAATCACAAAAATTTATGTTATTATGGCTGTGTAAAGGTTGTTCACTAGTGGGCCAGACTTTTTTATGATTACATGTCCTCTCTTGGAAATGCGGGGGAGTAAATAATTACTTTATGTTTCACTTGCATTGTTCCAATGTACATGTCATTGAATTTTACCATCAGACCTGCCACTTTCCTATATGTGGTTATTTTCTCCCCAAAGGCTCACATATGTGAAGTGTTTATATTATTTCCCCTTCCCCCCACCCACCCCAAGGCCAAGAGTTATCCCACCTGAAAGTTTCATCTGTGGCCTCCCTAGTAGCTGGGACTACAGGTGTGCATCACCATGCTCAGCCAATGTTTGTATTTTTAGTAGAGGCGGGGTTTCACCATGTTGTCCAGGCTGGTTTTGAACTTCTGACCTCAAGTGATCTGCCTGCCTCAGCCTCCAGAAGTGCTGGGATTACAGGCATGAGTCATTGCGCCAGGCCAAGTCTTTAGTATGACTTGGTTTTCTACAGATTTCTGGACAAAATTTGATTTTAAAAATTTGAACTTGTATTAGTTCAACCAAAAAAGAATGATTTTAGAGACATGTAGAGTTCTAGACCCAAAGTATCAGATGGAACCTGGCTGAACAAGTGTAGGGGATACAGAAGAAGTTGGCATTTGGTAGGGAGAGAAGCTGGGATGCTGGGATTACTAAGATGTTTCCACTTTTTAGAAAGTGCTCTCAGAGACTGCTGTCTAACCAGCGGCACCCAAGGGAGAAGCGAGGTCTTAGCCTTGACTTTGCTTTTTCCCATGCCTTTCTACAACCATTAAATCCCACGCTTCCACATTAAATCTGACACGTCCCTTGATTTTCACAGCTCCATCCGCCTCTCTTCAGCTCCACTGCTGTGGTCTTTTGTCATGTCCACGATTTCCTAACTGCTGCTGATGCCTCCAATCTAGAGAGATCCTCTCTGGTTCCAAGGTACAAAGAGACTGTGTGCATGGAGGTCTCCAGGCGCCTGTTCAGAAGGATGGATCTAAGGGCTGGAGAGAAGACAGGAAGGTGCAAAGAAGCCCTTCCCAGAGCACAGTGATCAGAGAATGGCCAGACATCCTAGGTGCTCTCAACAGCGTGGAGGAAGAGGGAGATGGGCTTTGAGTGTGAATCAGAAGGAACAAACTGGCTCTGAGACGGCTGGACCGTCCAGAAGTCCTAAAATTACCCTTGAGAAAGAATGCCTTTTAGTTTAGGTAGCCAGCAACCTGGGAAGCGGGTATTGGGACAGCGTCTGGAGCAGTGCAGGAAGTTTATCTGCAAAACGATGGCAGGGAACTGGAGTGAGGGGCCAGAGGAGAAGGATGGAAAACCAACTCAAAGATAAATCAGAGAGTCGACTACTGCTATGGAAGACTGGAGCTTGCTCCCTGGGCTTAGAACCGATAAGAACTTGCACTGTGTAAATAAACCTTGTATGGGTCGAGCGCAGTGGCTCACGCCCGTAATCTCACCACTTTGGGAGGCAGAGGTTGGTGGATCACGAGGTCAGGAGTTTGAGACCAGCCTGGCCAAGATGGTAAAACCCCATCTTTTCTAAAAATACAAAAGTTAGCCAGGTGGGGTGGTGCACGTCTGTAATCCCAGCTACTCAGGAGGCTGAGGCAGGAGAATTGCTTGAACCTGGGAGGTGGAGGTTGCAGTGAGTGTGCCACTGCACTCCAGCCTGGGTGAGAGAGCAAGACTCTGTCCCCCAAAAAATTAAAAAAAATAGCTCACCACAGTAGTCACTGGAGTCAGAGATGGAGCTGAAAAAACTTGCACCTAAGATTGGTCCAGTGTTTTCAAGGAGTCCTGAGAGGCTCATGGTCCATGAGGCCAGTCAGTTTCAGTTCATTGTCACTCAGTTCCAGCTCAGTGGTACCACCAGGGGTGGTGTGGGACTGAGCATTTGCTGCCGTCTACTGACTCCTTCTCTCTTCTAGTCTTCCTGTGTCCCAGAAGAGTGACCTGTTTGGACCACAGCAACGGGGTTCTTCCTTCCCCAGCTTCTGAGTGGACACAGCCCATGGGAGAAGGCAGAGAGGAGTCAGGGGCTTTATCCTCCAGGCTCCATTCCTGCAAGATTGCCATGGCCTGGCTATATCCCTCCAGGAAATGCTACAGCTCAGCCAGTCCTTCCTCTCTGCGCTCCGCCAACCCCTCCCTCCTGCTTTTGTCCCTGAGGTCACGGCTGTGTCTATGGCTCCTCTCATTAAACATTCCTGCAGTGATCCAGTTTGAACATGCCATCTAGATCTAGGGCCTCTATGGGATGGGCTAGATTTCTCCATCGGGATCAATTCCAGAGGAGAGTCGAGGTGGGATCCGAGACGCAGCCGTGCATTCGGGGGAACCAGCCGGCCTGAAGGGCCATCCTCAGCAAGGGAGCGGAGGAGGTTGCAACCTGACGTCAGAGAAGCGCTGGAGGCTCCGTTCTCTTCAGAAATTAATTAATTAATTAATTAATTGTTGCCCCGGCTGGAGTGTGGTGGTGTAGTCTCGGCTCACCGCATCCTCCATCTCCCGGGTTAAAGCGATTCTCCTGTCTCAGCCTCCCAAGTAGCTGGGATTCCTGGCATACACCACCACACCTGGCTAATATTTGTATTTTTAGTAGAGATGGGATTTCACCATGTTGGCCAGGCTGGTCTCAGACTCCTGACCTCAAGCGATCCACCCACCTCTGCCTCCCAAAGTGCTGAGATTACAGGCATGAGCCACTGCACCCGGCCCCTCTAGACATTTAGACCTGGGCTGAGGAGCGGCACTCCATATCTCGACTCCCCTCCTCCCTTTCTAGAGAGGCAGGCACTCCTCACGCTGCCAGTCTGAACTCTAAGGCTCTGGACAACTTCCTGGAGAGGGCTGCTGGAACAGATACACAGCCAGGAGGTCGCATGGTTACAACCAGGCTCCCAGAATTTTGTCATAGAGCACAGGCAAACCCCAGGTCGGAACACAGGCGTGTGTGCGTTGAACATGCACCTATATGCGACAGGTACTTTACCTGTATCCCCATTTATTCCTCATAACTACCCTTGAGGCTGCTTTTTTCATCCCCATTTTATGGATAAGAGACATGAGGCTTATGACAGGTCACGAAATATCCGCAGATCACACGGACAGGAACTTGTGATTTGTGCAGAAGATTCTCACTCCTTTGCTGTTTCCACTGGACTAAGCTAGTCCTTGAATGCACACCAGGGCGTCCCCTGGTAGCGTTTTAGGGTAAGGACATCTGCTAGGTGGCTATCGGCTTATCCTGCAATTCGGTAGAATGTTATAGGTGACATATATACCAACTCACTCCTTCCTGAGCTCACTGAGGGCTGTGTAGATAAACCTGTTGAATGTTTCTCCCCCATCCATCCTCACGACCCCCCCTTTCAGCCAAGTCTCCACTAACGCTGATCTGAAGGGTAATTTTCTTGTCAACTATATAATTAATGGGCCGCACACTACCGTGGCCCTCTGTTATTCTGCTTCTCGAAGATATATTTCAAAATGAATAGCTGTTTAACCAATCACTCGGCAGATGTCTTACCCTTAGGTGTTACTGTCTGTCAGCGTTTTCACACATCGAGACTGAAGTAGGCAGAATCAATTTGGATATCGGCTCTGGGAAAGGGAAAGCAGCCACGAATTAGAAATTCTTGGAATATCAGAACTTGTCGCCTGTTAGTGCTGAATGCCGTGTGAGTTGCCCTTGCAAGCTCCTTGGCCCTGCGCTCTGGCACTCAGGCATTGTCTGCCAATTTTAATAAAGCGAGAGGAGGTCTTTTGTGGTGGCTTTAAGATAACGTCTGGTACGGCATGCATGTCTGATCTCTTGCAGTAATCGGAGCATTTATTTTGCTGTTCCCTGCACAAAGGCTCAAAGCGGTAGTTTTACAAGAGAATTTCAAAACTACTGACAACCCTGGGAATGTGAGAATGAAAAAGGCATGCGTTTATTCAGAAACAAAATTCTGACACATCAGAGGGGTGCTTTGGAGGTGCCTTTTATGGGAAGGGAGTTTTGCCACAAGCTTGCTAATGTAGAGTATGACACAAAGGATTTGGGAGATATGTTCCGTTATTGGAACCAACGTCTCCAATTGAGCTGGCCTCTTGCCCTGCCCAATACTGATGGCAGAGGTAATTGTAGAAACCTTATTGGTGCCTAGTTCTTGTGCCCATGGCCTACCATGGAAGTCACCTGCAGAAATCCTGTATTAGTCTGTTTCACGCTGCTGATAAACACATACCCGAAATTGGGTAATTTTTTTTTTTTGAGATGGAGTTTCACTTTTGTTGCCCAGGCTGGAGTGCAATGACACAGTCTCCGCTCACCGCAACCTCCGCTTCCCAGCTTCAAGCGATTCTCCTGCCTCAGCCTCCCAGGTAGCTGGGATTACAGGCATGCCCCACCACGCCCGGCTAATTTTGTATTTTTAGTAGAGATGGGGTTTCTCCATGTTGATCAGGCTGGTCTTGAACTCTCGACCTCAGGTGAGCTGCCTGTCTTGGCCTCCCAAAATGCTGGGATTACAGGCAGGAGCCACTGTGCCAAGCCGGGACTGGGTAATTTATAAAGAAAAAGAGGTTTAATGGACTCACAGTTCCACGTGGCTGGGGAGGCCTCATAATCATGGCAGAAAGTGAAAGACGTGATTTACATCACAGCAGGCGAGAGAGAGAATGAGCACTAAATGAAAGGGGTTTCCCTTCTAAAACCATCAGATCTCGTGAGACCTAGTCACTACCGCGAGAACAGTCTGGGGGAAACTATCCCATGATTCCATTATCTCCCACCAGGTCCCTCCCACAACATGTGGATGTTATGGGAGCCACAATTCAACATGAGGCTTGGGTGGGGACGCAGCCAAACCACGTCAAGTCCCATATGAGTTGGTGATCTCCCTAAGTCACCAGTGGGGTTCTCTAGTCAAAGGACTGTGCTCACCTCTTGAGTTGGGGACAAGTTGGATGTGCCTGGATTTAACTCCACGCCAGTGACCCTCTACCTATGAGTGACAGAAGCTGGTGAGTAAATACTCCCATGTCTTCACTCCTCTGATGAACCTTGTCTCGATCTGCACCATGAATTGTTCTCTTTCTGTCTTAGACTTTCTGAGAATCCATGGGGTGGGAACCCCCAGCATCTAACATGCCCAGATCCCAAAGGTGGGGAAATGAGTGCCCCTTGGCCCAAGCTTTAGAGGCAAATGTTATCCTTTTCTGCACTACTGTGGGCCCTCTACCTGGCTATATTAATCAGGGTTCCCTAGAGGGACAAGACCAATAGGATATATGCATATATAAAAGGGAGTTTAGGCCGGCCGCAGTGGATTACACCTGTAATCCAGCACTTTGGGAGGCTGAGGCAGGCGGATGACCTGAGGTCAGGCATTTGAGACCAGCCTGGTCAATATTGGTGAAACCCTGTCTCTACCAAAATACAAAAAATTAGCCCAGCATGGTGGCACGCACCTGTAATCCCAGCTACTCTGGAGGCTGAGGCAGGAGAATCGCTTGTTTCCTGGAGGCAGGGGTTGCAGTGAGCTGAGATGATACCATTCTACCATTGCACCCCAGCGTGGGCAACAAGAGTGAAACTCTGTCTCAAAAAAATAAAAAAGGGTGCTTATCAGAGAGAATTGGCTTACACGATTGCAGGGTGAAGTCTCACAATGGACCTTCTTTAAGCTGGGGAAAGAGAGAAGCCAGCAGTGTGGCTCAGTCCAAGCCTGAGAGCCTCAAAACCAAAGAAGCTGACAAGGTAACCCCCAAGGTGAGGCCAAAGCCCCGAGAGTCCCCAAGAGGCTGCTGGTGCGAATCCCAGAGCCCAAAGGCTGAAGAACCTGCAGTCTGATGTCCAAGGGCAGAAGGAAAGGAAGCAAAGTGCCCGGAACAAGAAGAGAGAGTGAGAGCAAGAGACTCCCTGAGCTGCTCAGCCCTCTTCATCTGTATACTTCGTTCTAGCTGCTCCGGCGGTCAATTGGATGGTCCCTACCCACACTGAGGATGGGTCTTCCTCTTCCAGCCCACCTATTCAAATACCAGTCTCCACTGAAAACATTCTCACAGACACACCCAGAAACAATGCTTCACCAGCCATCTAGACGTCCCTCAATCCAATCAAGTTGACATCTGTTATTAACCATCACCGTGACTAAGACGGTCTCAGAGGGACCATGACTCAGGTGCCTGCTGCAGGGAGGACCAGCCCACAGGCATACTCCTAGATCTGCCTTTGCTTTCTTCTTCTTTATTTTTTAATCTTTTGAGACAGAGTCTTGCTCTGTCACCCAGGCTGGAGTGCTGTGGCATGATCATAGTTCACTACAGACTTGACCTCCTAGGTTCAAGTGATCCTCCCACCTTAGCCTTCTGAGTACCTGGTACTACAGATGTGCACCTCCAAACCCAACTAATTTTTAAAAAAATTGTAGAAAGAAGCTCTCACTATATTGTCCAGGCTGGTCTCAAACTCCTAGGCTCAAGTGATTCTCCCACCTCAGCCTCCCAAAGTGCTGGGCTTGCATGTGTGAGCATCGTGTCTGAGTTTTCCCCTCTTTCTTGATGCACTTTCCCCAGACCTCCACTCCTCATCCCCTTAAACACCAAACAGAACAACAATGAAAAACCGCCTGGGCACAGTCTTTGTCTTAGGTTGTGATCTTCGGAGGAATGACGGCTACGATAGAAGTCTCTAGAAAGTAGACCTTCGGGATGGGGTTTCCTCACTCCTCAATCAGATGCAACCTGCACCTCACTGATTGGACAAGTGGAGTATTTATAACCTCTGGCCTGCAGAACCCTCAAAATGACTAAGCCTCTCCTAGACGGTGGATCCAGCTGAGATTGGAATAGAGGGCAAAGCTCCGGCTTCAAGCATGCGCATTTGATGAGTATGAGGTCGCTGGTCATTATAAAGCTTCTGGAGTTGGCTGACTTCCGTCAACAGCTTTGGAAAGGCTGAATAAATAAAATGAAATGACTCAGGCTATTCAGTCATCAACTCAGAGAGCATTCATGGACACATTTATAGAGACCTCCGTCTCTCTTAGCTGTAAGATGAACTGTGCTGAACATTTGGCACAGTAGTTGATAGTAAGAACAGAAAAAGACGGCTAATTGCATAGCCTTGATAAGTATCCTTTGTCAAAATGAAAGCCCAAAAGATTGAGACCCTGAGACAGAGATAGGGGTATGCGTTGGATAGCCTGAGAATACTGGAAGCTGGATTCTCCTGAATCTGTCAGTTCAGCAGAAGCAGTGCTTTCCCATGACAGAGAAGAGCAGCTTCTTGCCTGGAAGTCTGCGCAACGCTCACATGAAGACACCCTGCAAGATGATGTTGGCTCACCTTGTGACCCATCCCTCTCTCTTCTCATGGCCAGGCTATAGCCCAGCCCAGCCACTTTGCGCTTTGGAAGAAAACAGTGTATTTACCCAAATAATGGCGAGACTTGGCCAGGCGCGGTGGCTCACGCCTGTAATCCCGGCACTTTGGAAGGCCGAGGCGGGTGGGTCACCTGAGGTCAGAAGTTTGAGACCAGCCTGGTCAACATGGTGAAACCCTGTCTCTATTAAAACCACAAAATATTAGCCAGGTGTGGTGGCGGGTGCCTGTAGTCCCAGCTACTTGGGAGGCTGAGGCATGAGATTCGCTTGAACCCAGGAGGCAGAGCTGCAATGAGTTAAGATTGTGCCACTGCACTCCAGCCTGGATGGCAGAGTGAAACTCCAGCTCAAACAAACAAACAAACAAACAAAAGAATCACAAGACTCAGCAAATATACTTATTTATAGGAGAGAAACTTGTAGTGTTAGCCCAAGAGTGCTGCTACTGGTGGTGTGGCAGAATATACAGGTAAATAAGGAAAATTTACTAATAAGAGAAACACTTTCCCATAACTTAGGGGTTAATATTTTGGCGAGGTCACATGCAGCCAGTCCTCCTATCCTGCTGGGTGGGCTCCTGTTTTTTTTTTTTTTTTTTTGAGACGGAGTTTTGCTCTTGTTACTGGGGCTGGATGGAGTGCAGTGGCATGATCTCGGCTCATAGCAACCTCTCTCTCCAGGGTTCAAGTGATTCTCCTGCCTCAGCCTCCCGAATAGCTGGGATTACAGGCATGCACCACCACTCCCGGCTAATTTTTTGTATTTTTAGTAGAGACGGGGTTTTGCTGTGTTGATCAGGCTGGTCTTAAACTCCTGACCTCAGGTGGTCCCCCCGCCTCGGCCTCCCAAAGTGCTGGGATTACAG
Source organism: Cebus imitator (assembly GCF_001604975.1). Classification (NCBI taxonomy): domain Eukaryota; kingdom Metazoa; phylum Chordata; class Mammalia; order Primates; family Cebidae; genus Cebus; species Cebus imitator. Next base: position 1,257,470 of record NW_016107468.1, read on the forward strand.
GCATGAGCCACTGTGCCTGGCCTGGGTGGGCTTCTTGAAGCTTACACATGATGATGGTTCTTGGTAAATGTGTTAGTTCTCACACTGCTAATAAAGACATACCCAAGACTGGGTAATTTATAAAGGAAAGAGATTTAACTGACTCACAGTTCCACAAGGCTGGGGAGGCCTCACAATCATGGTGGAAAAAGAAAGAGCAAAGGGACGTCTTACATGGCACCGGGCAAGAGGGAGCGTGTGCAGGGGAACCCCCTTTATAAAACCGTCAGCTCTCATGAGACTTATTCACTATCAGGAGAACAGTACAGGAAAGATCTCTAAGTTCACGATTCAGTTACCTCCTACCAGGTCCCTCCCAGGACATGTGGGAATGATGGGAGCTACAATTCAAAATGAGATTTGGGTGGGGACACAGCTAAACCATATAAGTAAATAACGTGGCTTTGCCAACTTTGCAATGGCAGAGTATTGAGTGAGCAGTCAAAAGACCTGGGGCAGGGCGGAGGGGGGTGGTGGGGGATATGTTAGAAAGACTCATTTTGTGAAACCGGAAAACGCATCCTTTACTGAGAACTCTCTCCTACCTCACTCTCTTCACCAAGACAGTGAGAAGTATGCTGGTAAAGGAGGTGCTAACTGCTTTGAGAGGTTCAGTGGTAGCTGTTTTCTACTGCCTGGGATTGGTAGTGGAAGAGGCTGCCACGAAGCTGAGCTTCCTAGTATCCGCGAGGGTAATAGGATCTCAGAACTGCAAAGGCCTGATGGTGGCATTTAACTGACGGGGAAGGCAGAGATGATGATTATTATTGTGGGCAATAAAGCTGGCATGGCAGCCAGTGTACCCCGACCCTCAGGGATCTATCACAATAACCACGGCATTCCTAGAGACAAGACAGAACGTTGTCTAGGGTGTTATGTGATGTGGATAACCAGGAAAAAAATTAGTAAGAAGAAAATTGGTAGCTGATGCACCAGAAAGCTGATGCCAGCTTCTGCTATGGAAGTCGTGACAGCTGAGTTTTCAGAACAAAGCCAGGTGCTCTATTAAAGAGAAAGACAAGTTAGTTCAAGGGAGGATTCTGCAACCCCATCACAAGCATGTAGAGTATGTGAGCTCCCAAAGGAACCTTCAGTCAGAAGAACCATGCATTGGAAATAGCCAGACCTTTTAAGAGCTGTGTGGGAGGGAGTGTGAGATGACATTGATAGTAGGGGATCTGAAATACTCACAAGATCCCTTGTTTAGTATGGTGGCTTATGGAAACCAAGTGATAGACAGAGGTTTGATCCAAGTCTGGGTCACAGAGGGCTCATGTGATTTGCAGAACCACCCTGTAGGTATCCTCCCAGTCTCCAAGTTCACCATCTTATGGATACATGGAATATTCACATTGGTTTTCTGCCCTATGTGGTAACATCTTCTATTTTAAAAAGACCAAGTAAAAGCCTGTTTTGTGTGGGAGATGCATGAGGGGAGAGGAAAAGGCGCACACACGATATATTTTTTTTTTTTTCAGACGGAGTCTTGCTCTGTCACCAGGCTGGAGTGCAGTGGTCCAATCTCAGCTCTCTGCAACCTCCGCCTCCCTGATTCAAGCGATTCTCCTGCCTCAGTCTCCCAAGTAGCTGGGACTGCAGGTGCACGCCACTACACCCGGCTAATTTTTGTATTTTTAGTAGAGATGGGGGTTTCATCATTTTGGTCAGACTGGTCTCGATCTCCTGACCTCAGGTGATTCGCCCGCCTCGGCCTCCCAGAGTGCTAGGATTATAGGTGTGAGCCACACGCCCAGCCCCACACAATACTTTGAAGGGTAAACAACCTTTATCCTATGTAAATGGCAATATAGCTATAATAAGCAAATGATATAATAAGTAAATTGCAATGGGAAGGGGAGAAGGGAAAAAATATATATAGAAAAGTAGAGAAAGATAGATAGATGATACAGAGAGAGAGAGAGAGAGAGATAGATGATAGATATTTACACTCGCCAGACTGTGGAGGGCTCATCATCGACCAGGAAGCAACCGCCCCGGCTCCAGAGTTGGCCACCCATCCATGCACAGACAGGGAGAGGTCTCATGAGGCTTCGGTGCGGTCTGGAACCCTAGTTTTTTTTGTAATGAGTTGTTTGTCATGAGTCCCAGTGACGAGGGCCCTTCACAACTGGTCTCAAGGAACACAAAGAGGGCAACTTGTTTTTGCGATTGTTGTCTTTCAATCACTAACGTATAGGAACGGACTGAAAAAGAGATTCCTCCGAAACAGCGCTGGAACGCATGCCTCAAGGGGCTCGTGCAGCCTGTTCTGGGACGTGGCGACCACTGTTTGTGTCCACGTTCATTGAGTTCAAATTTAATATTTAACTTTTCCTCCACAAAACCCAAAGCCGTAGCGTATTCCAAGAGGAGCTGAAGCAATAAATAGCACTGGCAAGGAGTTAAACGATGCAAGTGTGGTGATTCCCACCAAATCCCATCAGCTCATCAACAAGGGTCATCTGGATTCTGACGGATGACAGTGGGCTGTTTTGTCACCTTCAGCAGGTGATAGCCCCAACTGCAACTGCCATCCCAGATGTGGTATGTTTACTAGAACAGACCAGAACAGCATCTGACACTTGATATGTGACACTCAATACGGCAAATACATTCTTTCAATCCCTATCATTGAGGAAGACGAACTTGTACATAGCAAGGACAGTAATACACATGCCACTTGCCCTGTGTTAACTTACCTACTCTTTGTGGTAACGTTTTCCACGGGGAACTTGGTCCCTCATGACATTCCACAGAACATCACAGTGGTCCGCTATATCATGATGTCGTGATCACTGAATTTGTTGAGCAGGAAGTGTCACGTATACTCTGGATGCACTAAGATAATACACGTTGCTAAAAGATGAAAGAGAAAATCTGAAATTCAGAATTCTGCCACATTAATAAAGTATTTATGGATACAGTCAGTGGTCTGGAGCATAAAGGGCAAAGTTAGTGAGCCACGTGGCCCCCATCGTTAAGAAAGAGGCACTGTGAGGCGGGGCGCAGTGGCTCATGGTTGTAATCCCAGCATTTTGGGAGACTGAGGCTGGCGGATCACCTGAGGTCGGCAGTTCAAGACAAGCCTGACCAACGTGGAGAAACCTCGTCTCTACTAAAAATACAAAATTAGCCGGGTGTGGTGGTGCATACCTGTAATCCCAGCTACTCAGGCTGAGGCAGGAGAATCGCTAGAACCTGAGAGGTGGAGGTTGCAGAGAGCTGAGATCACACCATTGCACTCCAGCCTGGAAAACAAGAGCAAAACTCTGTCTCAAAAAATACAATACAATACAATACAATACAATACAATACAATACAATACAATACAATACAATACAATACAATAATAAAGTATTCTATGTGCTTGCATTCCCTTATCTTTTGTCTGATTTGCCAATGTATAAATTGATCGTACCTTGACTCACGTGCAGTACATGGGTCACTACTTTTAATGGCAAAAATTGCAATTGCTTTTGCAGCAACCTAATATTTTTGGGAGTTGTGACAGAGTGCCATAGGATCCACTGCTTCTATCATAAATGACATCGCTCTGAGGCAGGCACCCTACTACAGTATATAAATGAACTGTTAAAGTCTTGGTGAATGTACCAGCTCAGGGAAAAGAACCCTGTTGGATTGGAGGCTTGTCCTCCAGGATGCAGTGTATGCAGTGAAGCCAGCATATGGTGCTATGTCCCCAGGAAACGCCAATGCCTGGATCCAGGAACCAAGAAGTGAAAGTGAACTTGATCCTCCTACGATCACTCTTTTTTTTTTTTTTTTTTTGAGATGGAGTTTTGCTCTTGTTGCCCAGGCTGGAGCGCAATGGTGTGATCTTGGCTCACTGCAACCTCTTCCTCCATGATTCAAGTGATTCTCCTGCCTCAGCCTCCTGAGTAGCTGAGATTACAGGCCTGCACCACTACACCTGGCTAATTTTGCCTTTTTAGTAGAGACGGAGTTTCACTACATTGGTCAGGCTGGTCTCAAACTCCTGACCTCAAGTGATCTGCCTGCGTCAGCCTCCCAAAGTGCTGGGATTACAGGCGTGAGCCAACGTACCCGGCCTCTCTCACTATCACTCTTAATGACACATTTAAAATATTTATGACTTGGCAGGGCGCAGTGTCTTACTCCTGTAATCCCGAGCACTTTGGGAGGCTGAGACAGTCGGATCACTTGAGCTCAGGAGTTCGAGACCAGCCTGGCCAACGTGGTGAAACCCCGTCTCTACTAAAATACAAAAAATTAGCTGGGCGTGGTGGTGAGTGCCTGTAATTCCAGCTACGCAGGAGGCTGAGGCAGGAGAATCACTTGAACCCGGGTGGTGGAAGTTGCAGTGAGCCGAGATTGTGCCACTGCACTCTGGCCTGGGCAACAGAGTGAGACTCCATCTCAAAAAGAAAAAAACTGACTCTTCTTCCTGAAACCTTAGTCCCTGCTGGAATAGAAGTTGTGGTTTCTAAGGAAGAAATCCTCCCACTAGGGGTCACAGTAAGAATTCCACTAATCTTGAAACCACAGCTATCACCTGGGTATGCTGGGCTCTTCATCTGTGTGGACCAGAAGGCCAAGAAAAAAATCTCAACTTTCGAAGAAATATTGTATTAATACTTTCCTGATTACCATGAGGAAATGAGGCTATGGCTACACACTAGGGGTCAGAACATAAGCAGTGATTCCTCTTGGCACTTCTATGCTCAAAGAGAACTAGAAATGTGCAATTGCAGCAAATCCAGTTCAGGAAAAGCAAAGCAAAGAAGGGTTCAGACCACTTGCACAAAAAGATCTTGTAGCTCCTCCTGTTTAGTAAGTATTGAGGACTCACTGAGGTGCTGGCCAAAGTGAAGTGGGTCTAAAAGAATGATCAATTGGCCTGGTGGAGTGGCTCATGCCTGTAATCCCAGCACTTTGGGAGGCCGAGGCGGGTGGATCACCTGAGGTCAAGAGTTCGAGACCAGCCTGGCCAACATGGTGAAACCCCATCTGTACTAAAAATACAAAAATTAGCTGGGCATGGTGACGTGCGCCTGTAGTCCCAGCTACTTGGGACGCTGAAGCAGAATAATCGCTTGAGCCTGGGAGGTGGAGGTTGCAGTGAGCCGAGATCACACCACTGCACTACAGCCTGGGTGACAGAGCGACACTCCATCTCAAAAAAAAAAAAAAAAAAAAAAAAAAAAAGAATGGTCGATTGACAAGGTAGATCTATTCCACTTTCAAGACCAGTTGCAATAGCAAGAATTGTGGCTTAGTCCATTAACCCACTATATTAAATGGGTTGTACAGATTGCTGCCAGCTGCCTGACTCATTGGAAAGGTCTGAGACGAACTGAACTTAGTGGCGAGCTTGAGCAGTTCAAAGTCATGCAACTATCGTGGGTATTCCACGTGCCCCACGTTGTACCCTTAGTTCATCTTTTGTCTGATTCATCAATGTATAAATTGACAGCACCTTGAGTCGGGGCACTGCAGAAGTCTTGCTTTTGCATCAAGAGCTTCTTTGATGTTGCAACATAGGACCCCCACAGGAATCCTGTGGACACTTATGTGTGTGTATTCTGGAGGTATGAAAACATTAACACCCCCTGGGGCAATCCTTGACCAACTAAGAAGTGGACCAGTGAATTAATGCCTTTCTCTTCTGACTCTCAGGTGAATAGTTCTAAAGCTCATAGCTCACCCCCAATTTCCCTTAGCAGTGACTAGCTTGATAAATGAATCTTGTATTGATTTTTGTTTGTTTGTTTTTTTGGGACGGAGTCTCAGTCTATCTCCAGGCTGGAGTGCAGTGGTGCGATCTCAGCTCACCGCAACCTCCACCTCCTGGGTTCAAGCGATTCTCCTACTTCAGCCTCCCGAGTAGCTGGGACTACAGGTGCCCGCCACCATGCCCAGCTAATTTTTGTCTTTTTAGTAGAGACGGGGTTTCACAATGTTGGCCAGGATGGTCTCCATCTATTGACCTCGTGATCCACCTGCCTCCATCTCCCAAAGTGCTGGGATTACAGGTGTAAGACACTGCACCTGGCTTAATTTTTCTTCTGTATTAGATAGCTTTTGCTGTATAACAAACCATTCCAAATCTCAGTTGCTTAAGATAACAACCATTTATTTGACTCATAGATGTGTGGATCAGATGGGCATTCTGCTGCTCGATTCCAGACTTAGCTGATCTCAGCTGGGCTGGCTCATGCGTTCTGTGGGCAGGTGCTGAGTCAGCTGCATACAGGATAGGCTAGGGCAGCCTCTGCTGAGTCATTGTGGTTCCTTGCTCTTCCTCAGGTTAGCCTGGGATTCTTCACATGAGAGGTTGCAGAGTCCCAAGATAACAGAAGGAAGTGTGCAAAGCCTGTTGATGTCTAGGCTGAAACTGGAAAAATGTCACTTCTGACACATTCTATTTATCACAGAAAATCACAAGGTTAGCCCAGATTAAAATATACTCTATCTCGGCCGGGCGCGGTGGCTCAAGCCTGTAATCCCAGCACTTTGGGAGGCTGAGGCGGGTGGATCACGAGGTCAAGAGATCGAGACCATCCTGGTCAACATGGTGAAACCCCGTCTCTACTAAAAATACAAAAAATTAGCTGGGCATGGTGGTGCGTGCCTGTAATCCCAGGTACTCAGGAGGCTGAGGAAGGAGAATTGCCTGAACCCGGGGGGCGGAGGTTGCGGTGAGCCGAGATCGCGCCATTGCACTCCAGCCTGGGTAACAAGAGCGAAACTCCGTCTCAAAGAAAAAAAAAAAAAAAATATATATATATATATATATATATATATATATATATATTCTATCTCTGGATGAAAGGAGCCGTAAGGCTGCATTGCAGAACTTATACACAGTGAGGGGAATAATGGTAACCATTTCTGCAAATATTCGCTACACTTTCTGTGACTGTGAGTTTGATGTGTCAGCTTGGGTAGGCTATTGTACCCAGCTGTTTAAACAAAGAGGAATCTAGATGTTGCTGTGAAGGTATTTTGCAGATGTGGTTAACATCTATAACCACTTCACTTCAATTAAGGGGGATTACCCTTAGTAATGTGGCTGTGTCACAGGCGTGTAAACCAGAGAACTCCATCTTGAACAGGAGCTGGGTAAAATGCGGCTGAGGCCTACTGGGCTGCATCCCCAGACAGTTAAGACCTTCTAAGTCACAGGGTGAGACGGGAGGTCAGCACAAGATACAGGTCATGAAGACCCTGCTGATAAAACAGGTGGCAGTAAGGAAGTTGGACCAAACCCACCAAAATCAAGATGGCAACAAGACTGACCTCTGGTCGTCCTCACTGCTATACTTCCACAGCGCCGTGAAGTTTACAAATGCCATGGCAACCTCAGGAAGTTACCCTAGATGGCCTAAAAAGGGGAGGCATGAATAATCCATCCATTGTTTAGCACATCATCAAAAATGATTATAAAAATGAGCAACCAGTGGCCCTTGGGGCTGCTCTGTGTATGTAGTAGCCATTCATTCTTTCTTTCTTTGGCTGGAGTCTTGCTTTGTTGTCCAGGCTGGACAACAAAGGCACGGTCTTGGCTCACTGCAACCTCCGCCTCCCAGGTTCAAGCGATTCTCCTGCCTCAGCCGCCAGAGTAGCTGGGATTACAGGTGCCTGCCACCACGCCCAGCTACTTTTTTGTATTTTAAGTAGAGACCAGGTTTCACCATGTTGGCCAGGCTGGTATTGAACTCCTGACCTCATGATCCGCCCGCCTCAGCCTCCCAAAGCACTGGGATTACACGTGTGTGCCACCATGCCCGGCTATTCTTTATTCTTTTACTTTCCTAGTAAACTTGCCTTCACTTTACTCTATGGGCTCACCCTGAATTCTTTCTGGTGCCAGATCCAAGAACCCTTTCTTGGGGTCTGGATTGGGACCCCTTTCCTGTAACAGCTGGGTGTCATCCCATCATTTAAAAGACCTTAAGAGTAAGAACTGAGATTTCTCAAAGAAAAAGAAATTCTGTCTCAAGGTTGCACCATCAATTCGCCCTTGAGTGTCCCGTCTGCTGGCCTGTCCTATGGATTTCAGACTTGCCAGTTCCTATCACTGAGTGAGCCAATCCTTTAAAATAAGTCTCTTAATATTTTATAGATAGGTGTGGATAGATTTAATGTTTTATACATAGGTTGATAGATTGGTTGGTTGATTGATTGATTTTGTGTTTCTGGAATGCACTGGCTGATAGACCTTTCTTCCCCGTGTCCCTTTTCCAAGATCTCTTTTCCTGTTCCCTGGGATGACTTCCCAAAATAAGCTGCCCACAATAAGCCCCTGTCTGAGGTTCTACTTTTTTGCAAGAACTTAGCCTAACCTGGTAGGTATTTAGAAAAAAAAAAAAAAAAAAAAAAAAAAAAGTCACTTTTGCATTGTTTCAGGAGAAGTTGGTGATACGCCATTTGTTGTCTGACCACAAAGCCTTGTTATTCAGAGAGAAGTTCAAAAATACTGAAACTGAACCTGAGTAATATATATATGTACTTGAAGCTTTAGAAAATTAAAAATGCAAATGGAAGATGTCAGAGCCGTGAGCCGGGAATGGTGTCACCAACATCTGCAACAATGGAAGACGGTATTTATCTTTGAGGTCATTTGGATTCTCAGTTATATGGAAGGCAGGCAGGGAGGATTCACCGCAGTGCATTCTGCTGAATGTCCCCTACATCTTCCCGCTCCCCAAATCCAACATTTGGCAACTTATCTTGGCCTCCGAAGCTCCTGTTCAGGTAACCAGCCATCGATGTTTCTTACCTGGATTGTCACAGCCTCCTAACCCATCTCTGTGATTCCACCCTTAGCCCCTTTCACTCGCTTCTTACCCCAGAGGTCAGAGGGAACCCTGGTAAAATGCTAGGTCAGATCACACAATTCCTCAACGCACAATCCCACCAAACTTCCATTGTTCTCGGAGTAAACACTGACACACAGTAGTTTTCAAGGCTTAACATGGTCTGGCCTCTGTTTGACTCTCTGGTCTCATGTCCTATTCTTTCCCTCCCTCACTTCAGCAACCCTGACCTCGTGGCTACTCCCCAAGCACTCTAGATGTGCTCATGTCTGAAGACCATGCTGCCTACTCCTCCCAAAGTGCTCTTCCTCCAGGCGCCTACATGGCCTTCACATTCACATCTCCAAGGGACACCATCTGCATTGTGGCACAGACACACATGGTGGAGATTTGTTAGTCAATCCCATAACTTTTTCTTTTCTTTTAATGAGACAGGAACTCACCATGCTGCACAGGCTGGAGTGCAGTGACAGGATCATAGCTGACTGCAGCCTTGAACTCCTGTGCTCAAATGATCCTCCCACCTCAGCCTCCCAAGTAGCTGGGACTACAGGTGTACACCGCCACACCTGGATAATTTTAAAAATTTATTTGTAGCGATGGGGTTTCACTGTATTGCCCAGGCTGATCTCAAACTCTTGGCCTCGAACTCCTGGCCTCAAGTGATCCTCCAGCCTTGGCGTCCTAAAGTACTGAGATTACAGGCATGAAACACCATGCCCAGCCTCCCTAACCTTCAAGTGGGGGAAATAGAGAAACAAATAGGTTGAATGACTTCCCCAGGGTCTCACATCTGGTAGGAAAACTGGCAAAAGAAACTCTGTTTCATAGACCCTGTGTTGCAAGCCATGTTTCACAGAACAATTTCATTTAGAGAAAGAGGGTTTGCCAACTGATCATCCAGAGAACATTTTCATCCATGTATCTAGGCATTGCTTGGTTCTATTAAGAGAACTGTGATGAAAAGAATGATGAATGCATATTTAATCCCACACTGTGTGGGACACAGAGCTGGAAACCTTGCACCCCCCACCCCCCAACCCCCACGTCAACCTCTGCAAACACAAGCTCAGCAGCACGGATCCCCGTGTGAAATGACTAGGGAGAGAAGCCTCGTACTTTGTCTCTGTCTCATATTCAACATTCCCTGGCAGGTGCGGAGAATGACTCATTCCCCCTACTCCTCTGAAAATGTCCCTTTCATGTTTCATAAACAACAGCTTTGCTGTGCCATTGTCTCTGTTAGTTATTTTCATAATTCATAATTATCTTCGTTCTTAAAATGTAGACGTACATTTAAAAGCATGATCCAATCCAGCTTGATTGCCGCCACATTGTGTTCAAAGTAATTACCATTCATTTGGCTTTTGAGGCTGTTGAATGAATTTTCCACATGAGATTCCTTAATTTGTACATATTTTATTGCTATAAAATAGGTATTGGCAAGCTGCCTAAACTGCAGCGAAGGCCTTTAATTCCTATCACTCTGTGATAAAACAAACTGAGAAGCTTAAGATACAACACTTGAAACGGATTGGACTCCTTTTGCTAAACCAAGATTCCCCAGGTGTGAGACACAGGTAAGATTAAGGTAGCTTAGTTCAGGCTGAGAGCTCAGAATTGTTTTAGGATTTGTATGAAAATGATAATGTCCCTCCGTGACGGCAAACCCTTCTCTTTCCTTGAGCTGATTCCTCAGAGAAAGAATGTTTGGAGAGAAAATGTTATTAACATTTTTCATGCATCGTGAGAGAAATCCAGTAAGGCACGAAAGAGAGCCAGGGAATTCTCCGTCACAGCAGAGACCTGGCAAGGAGTTGGCAGGGAGAGTGTCATGGAGGGAACTCTGGTAAGCTGTGTGGACCTTGGAAAGCCTTCTACATCTCTGAATCCAATTTGCTCCCTTGTAAAATTAAAAGGTTGGGAGAAGTGATTTGTAAATTTATTTGTAATTTGTTTTTCTGAGGTTATCAGTACCATGGGTTTACTCAAGAGCTTTTGACTGAGGCTTTCTCTAGGGTTTTTGTTTTTGTTGTTTTTGGTATACATGGAAGGGGTGCAAGTCCAATTTTGTTACATGCATATATTGCATAGTAATGAAGTATTGGCTTTTAGTATGTCCATCACCCAAGTAATGTACATTGCACCCTTTCAGCAATTTCTTATCCTCCAGCCCACCCAGCCTCCCACCTTTCAGAGTCTCCCGTAGCAATCATTCCACACTCCTTTCACATGTATATACATTTATTTAGCTCCCACTTATAAGTGAGAACATATGGCATTTGTCTTTCTGAGTTGCTTTGCACAAAATAATGGCTTCTAGTTCTATCTATGTTGCTGCAAAAGACAGGATTTTAGTTTTTATGGATGAATAGTATTCCATTATGTATATATAGAAAACACATGTTCTTTATCCAATCATCCATTCATGGACACAAAATCACAACTATGTTGTTTCTTATGCATAAGAAACAGGAAGTGAGATGGCAGGAGACCGTCCTGAAACAGGAAGTGAGATGGCAGGAGACCGTCCTGAAACAGGAAGTGAGATGGCAGGAGACCGTCCTGAAACAGGAAGTGAGATGGCAGGAGACCGCCCTGAAACAGGAAGTGATCTGTCAAGGGGCTGTTCTGAAACAGAAAGTGAGCTGGCAGGAGGCTAAATTGTAGAAAGGACTCAAGTGTTAGGTAGATGACCTTCAAGGCTTTTCCTAATCTAGAAATTCTTTGATTCCATGTGGTCAACGGACATTTTTTTCTGGCTTCATCAGGGGGATTTTCATCACCCTCTAGCCCAAATCCTTCCCGCTATTTCTGGGTTTTCATGGGCATGTGCACATGCTTAGGCACTTATTGTCTGTGTTAGTCCAAACACAGTGTGCATTGCTGTAAAGGAATACCTGAGACTGGGTAATTGATCAAGAAAGAGGTGTATTTAAGTCACAGTTCTGCAGGCTGCATAAGAACAGTGCCAGCTGCTGCATGGCTCTGGTGAGGCTTCAGGAGGCTTTCACTCATGGGGAAAGGTGAAAAGGGAGCAGATGTGTCACATGGCTGGAAAGTAAGCAGGAGAGAGATGAGGGTGATTCCAAACTCTTTTTTGACATTCAGAGCTCATGGTAACTTATTACCACAGGGAGGGCACCAAATGATTCATGAAGGATCTGCCTCCTGAACCCAAACACCTCCCACTAGGCCCTACCTCCAACACTGGGGATCACATTTCAACATGAGATTTGGAGGGGCAAACATCCAAATTGTGGCATTATCTTTTTTCTGCTTTCCAAGAGCTGCCCTTTTTAGCCTGATTTAGGGTAACTGGCATGATTTCCATGGAGCCATTTCCAGTGACTTCTACCCAGCAATAAATGTCTCTACAAAGCACTTAGTTCTGTAGTAGTCTATCCTGTTTTCTGGTGTTTAATACATATTTCTCTTCTTTGTGCAACTAATTGTATATTCTTTAAGGGTTGATGTGTTATACTCCTATGCTCATCACTGCACTATTCACAATAGCTAAGTCATGGAACCAATGTAAGCGTCCATCCGTGGTTGATTGAATAAAGAAAATATGGTGCATATACACTGTGGAATACTATGCAGCCATAAAAAGAATGAAATCATGTCCTTTGAAGCAAAATGAATGGAGCTAGAGACCATTATCCTAAGTTAACTAACTCAGAAACAAAAACCATATGCTGAATGTTCTCACTGATAAACAGGAACTAAACAATGGGTATAAACATGGATATAAAGATGGAAATAATAGACTCTGGGAACTCCAAAAGTTGGGAAGGTGGCAGAAGGGCAAGGGCTTAAAAAGTGCTGGTGAGTGGGCATTTGGGTTGGTTCCAAGTCTTTGCTATTGTGACTAGTGCTGCAATAAATATATGTCTGTATGTGGCTTTATGGTAGAATGATTTATAATCCTTTGGGTATATACCCAGTAATGGGATTGCTGGGTCAAATGGTATCTCTGGTTCTAGATCCTTGAAAAATCGCCACATTGTCTTCCACAATGGTTGAACTAATTTACACTCCCACTAACAGTGTAAAAGCATTCCTGTTTCTCCACATTCTCTCTAGCATCTGTCTCCAGATTTTTTAATGATTGCCATTGTAACTGGTGTGAGATGGTATCTCATTATGGTTTTGATTCGCATTTCTCTAATGACCAGTGGTGATGAGCATTTTTTCATGTTTGTTGGCTGCATAAATACCTTCTTTTGAAAAGTGTTTGTTCATGTCCTTCACCCACTTTTTGATGGGGCTGTTGGCACATATACACCATGGAATACTATGCAGCCATAAAAAAGGATGAGTTCATGTCCTTTGCAGGGACATGGATGAAGCTGGAAACCATCATTCTCAGCAAACTAACAGGAACAGAAAACCAAACACCGCATGTTCTCACTCATAAGTGGGAGTTGAAGGATGAGAACACATGAACACAGGGAGGGGAACATCACACACCAGGACCTGTCAGAGGGTAGGGGGCTAGGGGAGGGACAGCGTTAGGAGAAATACCTAATATAGGTGATGGGTTGATGGGTGCGCAAACCACGATGGCACGTGTATACCTATGTAGCAAACCTGCATGCTCTGCACATGTATCCCAGAACTTAAAGTATAATAATAATAAATAAAAGTGCCCATTGGGTACCATCTTCACTCTTAGTAATGAGTACACTAGAAGCCCAATCCCGCCAGTATGCAATCCACCCATGCACATGTACCCCCTGAATCTAAAAGTAAATTAAATTAAAAAAGAAAAAAATATGGCATCATCTTCCTTTTTTGGTTTCACCGTAGTGAGACTCATAGCTGATATTTAATAGATACTCATTGATCAATGGATCCAACATGAATTTATTTACTTATTTATCAAACATGTAATTGCCATATTTATTTATTCTTTCTGTATCCTAGGAATTGACTAGTCTGTTCTCGTCCATTGAAAACACCCATTTTCCTCTTTGACATTCTTTGCCCCAAATCTTCATTACTACAGGCCCATAAGTCCTCTATTGGACTATCTATAAAATAAACACATGATGCTCCTTTTTGTTTCCGTGGTTTTCTTTTTAATCAGGGGCTCGCTCTATTGCTCAGGCTGGAGAGCAGTGGCAGGTTCATGGCTCACTGTAGCCTCGATGCCCACCCCAGGCTCAAGTGCTCCTCCTACCTCAGGCTCCCGAGTAGCTGGGAACGGGCCATGCTAATTTCTTGGTTTTTTTTTTAATAGAGGTGGAGCCTCACTATGTTGCCCAGACTGGTTTCAAGCTCCTGTGCTCAAGCCATCCTCCAGCCTCAGCCTCAGCTTTCCAATGTGCTGGGGTTATAGGTGTTAAGCCACCACGCCCAGCACCAAACCCAAATCTTCATGAACATACCGAGGGGGTTTTGACAATGAGTAGGAAGAACTCCAGCCTTGGCCCCTATAAACTGCTGATCTTAGCAAAACAAAATGTTGAAAGAGCATTTCCTATAGTACTTAAATGGAATTCAATACTAATACATCAGAGGTCGGAAGTATCTCTGGCCTTACCCCAACTGTATTTAGTAATTATAAATAACAGGATAACAGGAGTGTCTGATGTGCTCACCATTTGACACTTGTTCTGCAAAATCCAAAACATACACAGAAATAGAAACCATAGCCATGTACCTTAGCTACCCACCACTCAGCTTTCACAACCCTTCACTATGGTCAGTCTTACTCATCTGTACTGCCCCAACCCAAGTATCTATAAATTTTCCAGAATGCGTGTCTAAATGATAAGAATTTTTAAATATGCATAATCATAATGCCAATATTACATCTTTAAAAGCTAGCAATAGTTCTTTAATATTTTCAAATTGCCATCTGTGTAGTTCCCACATTTCCCCAATTGTATCATAAATATTTTTTCAAAGAATTCACTTATTAAATGGGATCCACTTAAAGCCCACACATTGCATTTGATTCATGTGTCCCTTAAGTGTTTTTAAATTTAGAGGTTCCATCTTCATCTCTTTTAAAAAACATTTTTATTTGCAATTTATTATTTTTTTAATAAACCTGGTCATTTTCCCTCTACAGTATTCTCCATTCTGAACTTTGCTGATTACAGCTCCAGGGTGGTCTTAAACCTGATCCTCTGGACCCTGAATGCTTGTAAACTGGTAGCTATGGCTGAGGCTTGATGCGACTCAGCTGGAGTTCAGGGCAAGAATAAGTTAGAGGTGGCAGTGTTACGATTTCGTCTCTGTCTCATAGCACAAGACTGACACAGTGAGGGTGATTCGTGAATATTTGTTAGATACATGAATGCATGATCTCTTACCCTTGCTATGCTCCCGTTTGAATTCCTTAGCATCTTTCATGTCAAGGTAATGTTCCGTTTTCTCATGGCATGATAGTTGGCTTAGCCAATGCAGTGTCAGCCTTGTACTGGGCAATACAAGATCTCCCACAAGGAGCTCACTGCCTGGGAAACAGGGGAGGCAGGATGGCAATGGAATTTACAGGGTGCCATGAGAATGCAGAACAAGGTTGTTAAATCAGTCTCAAGGGGCACGCAAAGTCTTACTGGGGAATGAATGTCTGATAATAAAGGATAACCAGGAGTGTCCTGGCACGGTGGCTCCCGCCTGTCATCCCAGCACTTTAGGAGGCTGAGGCAGGCGGATCACCTGGGGCCAGGAGTTCGAGACCAGCCTGGCCAACATGGTGAAACCCCATCTCTACTAAAAATACAAAAATTAGCTGAGTGTGGTGATGTGCACCTGTAGTCCCAGTTACTCAGGAGGCTGAGGCAGGAGAATTGCTCGAACCCAGGAGGTGAAGGTTGCAGTGAGCCGAGATGGCGCCACTGCACTCCAGGCTGGGCAACAGAGCAAGACACCATTAAAAAAAGAAAAAAAGAAGAAAGATAACCAGGACTTATTGAGGGCAGAGATCAGGGGGAGTATCTAAGGCAAAGGGCCATGGGACACTAGGTGAATGGAGCAGGGGAAGCAGCCAGTGTTTCTGGAGCGTGGATGATGAAGAGGGATGTGGTTGGAGAGGCAGACTGCCGATGACCTGGAATCCCAGCTATGGAATTTTAATTGCATTTTAAAGTGGATGAAAAGCCTTTTAATGAGTTTAAGTAGGGGGGTGGTACGGTTAGATTTACATTTTAGCAAAATTACTGTGGCAGTATTTTGGATGCAGAAGAGGATGAGGCACTCAGGCCGGGCGCGGTGGCTCACACCTGTAATCCCAGCACTTTGGGAGGCCGAGGCGGGTGGATCATCTGAGGTCAGAAGTTTTGGGACCAGCCTGGGTAACATGGTGAAATCGTGTCTCTACAAAAAATACAAAAATTAGCCAGGCGTGGTGGCGTGTGCTGGCAGTTCCAGCTACTCCACAGGCCGAGGACTGGTTGAGGAGGACTGCATGAGCCTAGGAAGCTGAGGCTGCAGTGAGCCATAATCGTGCCACTGCATTTTAGCCTAGGTGGCAGAGGGAGACCTTCTCTCAAAAAAAAAAAAAAAAAAAAGACTGAAAAAGAGAAAGAAGAAGAGGATAAGATTTGTGCTGGAGTCACAGTTAAGAAGGCAAGAAATGATGAGAGGCCAGAATTTTGGTTGGGGTATGGGGATCCAGAGATTAACATGTACTTCAGGCACATTTTATTTATTTATTTAAATAAATAAAATTATTTATCTATTTTTTTAGATGGAGTCTCAATTTGTCACCCAGGCTGAAGTGTGGTGACCTTTTATCTAGGCTCACTTTTCCTGCCTCAGCTTCCCAAGTAGCTTGGATTACAGGTGTGTACCACCACGCCCGGCTAATTTTTGTATTTTTAGTACAGATAGGGTTTCACCATGTTGGCCAGGCTGGTCGCAAACTCCTGACAGCAGGTGATCTGTCCTCCTCAGCCTCCCAAAGTGCTGGGATTTCAGGTGTGTGCCATCACACCTGGCTAATTTTTGTATTTTTAGTAGAGACGGAGTTTCACCATGTTGGCCAGGCTGGTCTTGAACTGACTTCAGGTGATCTCCTCCCCTCGGCCTCCCAAAGTGCTGGGATTACAGCTGTGGGCCACTGTGGCAGGCCGAGGCACATTTTAAAATGGAACTACCACTGCACACCTATCAGAATTGCCAAATTCCAAAACACTGACAACACAGAATGCTGATGAGGCTGTGGAGGAACAGGAATGTGCTCATCCATTGCTGGTGAAAATGCAAAATGGTACAGCCACTTTGGAAGAGAGTTTGGCAGTTTCTTATAAAACTAAGCATTCTCCTACCTTAGAATTCAGCAGTCAGGCTCCTTGGTATTTACCCAATGGAATTGAATACTTATGTTTCTACAGAAACCTGTATGCAGATATTTATGGCAGCTTTAGTCATAATTGCAAAAACTTGGAAGCAAGTGAGATGTTCCTCAGTAGATGAATGGCTAAACGGGCATATCCTGCCAATGGAATATTATTCAATGCTAAAAAGAAATGAGCTGTCAAGCTATGAAAAGACATGGAGGAAACTTACATGCATATTAGTAAGTGAAAGAAGCCAATCTGGAGAGGCTACATACCGTATGACTGTAACTATCAGACATTCTGGAAAAGGCAGAACTATGGAGACAGTAAAAAGATCAGGGTCTGCCGGGAATTGAGCGGAGGGAGAGATGAACAGGCAGAACACAGATAATATTTACTGCAGTGAAAATGTGTGGCTGGGTGCACTGGCTTACGCCTATAATCCCAGCACTTTGGGAAGCAGAGGCTGGTGGATCGCTTGAGGTCAGAGTTCAAGACTAGCCTGGCCAACATGGTGAAACCCCGTCTCAACGAAAAACACAAAAGTTAGCAAGGCATGGTGGTGTACATCTGTCGTCCCAGCTACTCAGGAGGCTGAGGCAGGAAAATCACTTGAACTTGGGAGACAGAGGTTGGAGTGAGCTGGGATTGCACCACTGCACTCCAGCCTGGGAGGCAGAAAAAGACGGTCAAAAAAGAAAAAGAAAGAAAGAAAGAGAAAAAGAAAAAGAAAGGAAGGAAGGAAGAGAGGAAGGAAGAAAGGAGGGAGGGAGGGAGGGAAGGAAGGAGGGAGGGAGGGAGGGAGGGAGGGAAGGAAGGAAGGAAGGAAGGAAGGAAGGAAGGAAGGAAGGAAGGAAGGAAGGAAGGAAGGAAATACTTTTATGCCACCATAATGGTTGCTACATGTCATTACGCATTCATCAAAACCCATAGAATGTACACCACCCGAAATGAACCCTAGTATACACTGTGGGCTTTCGGTGATAATGATGCATCAGTGCAGGTTCTTCATAAATGTATCACTCTGGAGGGGGATGTTAATAAGGGGGAGGCTGTGTATGTGTGGGGGCTGGGGATATAGGGGAAGTCTCTGTACACTGTGCTCAATTTGTTTGTTTGATTTTGCTGTGAACCCAAAAGTCTCCTAAAAATAGTCTTACTTTGAAGAAAGTAGATTCAACTGGAATCTGTCATGGTTTAGATGTGGGGAAGTGGGGAACCAGTCCTGAGTTGAAGTGGCCCCAAGTTGCTGGTATAGGCATTTATTTTCTGCCACTTGTCACAGTATCCTCTGTCTCCACTCTGCAAGCACAGATACTTTTGCAAAAGACAGAAAATTACTGACAATTATCTTAATATGTGAGCTCCTCCAAAGTACAGGCTAGATGATAAATCACCGAGAAAACTGAGACAAACAAACAAGCCTTCATTTGTTAGTTCCATGCTGTCACTGTAAACATTAGAAAACCAGGACCCCAATAGCATTTTTCCTGGTTAATACAATTAGTGCCTGGGCTGGCATCAGAAGTTAGATGAGGCAGAGTATGCTGAATCATATTTCCACAGAGCTAATACCACATCCTGGGGCAGGCTGTGCTTGTTTGCGAACTTAGTGTTAAGTGTGGCTCTGTGGGACTTAAGACATGTTATGCAGCTTCCTTGAAAGGGAAAGGGCACCTGCCAAGTGCACTGTCTCATGAAGAGTTGCCTCCCTGACCTTGGTCTCTGCGTCTGTAAAATGACCTTGGCAATATCGACCCTCCCTGCGGCAGAGGACTTTGGAGAGAATAAAGTATGACAAAGTGTTGGAAGTCCCGTGAAACTTCTCTGGAAGTGAGACTGTGATTGGTTGCCCCAAGAGTGCCAGGGCTCTGCTTCTGGTCCAGATTTTGTTACTAAAGAGGACAGTGTCTGGACAGGTGACTCAAGAAGGTGGCAATTCATATTCCTGGTGTCTTTCTCATCTGTCCAGTGAGGTACTGGAAGAGACAACCCCCACTGTCCCTTCCTTTTATATCACTGAATAATGCTACAAACCAAAAATTACAAAGGCTTTTTGTTTACTTGCAGTAATACATTCTCTCCTAATTTGCTACGCCTTTTTATCCCCACTAAGGTAGAAAAGTGCTATAACATGGTTTCCTGGTTGTACCTATTAAATCACAGCTCCAGTCAGATCATGCCTCCCTTAGGAACAGTTCTTACAGGGAGGTCAGCAGTAGCCTCTTTGAAACCAAATTACCAAGTGTCCAAGTGGATCAGAATCCTGGCACTAGGAAAGTGGGAGGAGCAGCTGTGAATGGGTAGCAATCTGCAAGATTAAAAAAGAAAAAAAAATTTGCCAAGCATGGCAGCTAATGCCTGTAATCTCAGCACTTCTTGATTACACTTTGGGCGGGTGGGTCACAAGGTCGAGAGATCGAGACCATCCTGGCCAAGATGGTAACACCCCATTTTTACTAAAATACAAAAACTTAGCTGGGTGTGGTGGCACGTGCCTGTAGTCCCAGCTACTTAGGAGGCTGAGGCAGAAGAATTGCTTGAACCCTGGAGGTGGAGGTTGCAGTGAGCCGAGAATGTGCCACTAGACTCCAGCCTGGAGACAGAGC
>NW_016107468.1:1277316-1285583 GCF_001604975.1 Cebus imitator
CAAGAATCAATCTAAAAAAAAAAAAAAAAAAAAAAAAATCAAGCTTTTTTCTGGGAAATAATTTTGACACACAGGAAGTTGCAAAGATAGTACAGTGAACCCCCATGCAGCCTCCCTTGATGGTTCTATTTGAATAATTATTAAATAATTGTTTAATTTTAAGCGATTGAAGTATTTATTAAATAATCAATGATAGTACAATATCAAAATCAAATATGTGACATTAGTACAATGTATGAGTATGGTTCCATGTCATTTTCCACACATATCCAGATGTTTGTGTAATCACTACGGCAATCAAATACATCGGATATTAATTTTACGTGTCAACTTGGCTGACCACAGTATCTGGATATGTGGTCAGATATTATTATGGATGTTCCTATGAGGTTGATTTGGAATGAGATTGACATTTAAATTGGTGGACTTTGAGTAAAGCAAATTGCTTGTGTGGGTGGACCTCAACCAATCAGTAGAAGATGTGAATAGAACAAAAGGCTGATCTCCCCCAGGCAAGAGGACATTTTGACGGCCGACGGTGGTCTTGACTTCCTCTGCAGCATCAGCTCTTCCCCAGGTCTCACCTGACAGTCTGACCTGCAGATTCTAAACTTGTCAGCCTCCATAATGTTATGAGCCTTCTCCTTAATATAAATCAGTCTATCTTTCTATCTACCCATCTCACTCTCTCTATCCATTTGTTTATCTGTCATCATCTATCTCTATGTATCTTTGTATCAATCTTCTATCCATCTTTATGTATCTATGTATCTACATATCACCAATCTATGTATCTATGTATCTGTTGTCTGTCTATGTCTATGTATGGATATATCTATATGTCATCTATGTATCTGTCATCTATCTATCTGGATCTATTTATCTGTATATCATTTATCTATCTACACATCTACGTACCTGTGTACCTATGTATCTATCTATGTACCTATCTACGTATCTATATATCTATCTTTATATATCTACACATCTACATACCTGTGTACTTATGTATCTGTCTATATACCTATCTGTGTATCTGTATATCTATGTACTTGTTTACATATATATGTATCTATATATGTACCTATTTATGTATCTATCTGTGTATATACAGATGTATGTATGTACGTGTCTATCATGTATTTATCTATTTGTCATCTATATATCTATATATGTATGTATTGATCTGTGTATATATGTATGTATGTGTCTATCATCTATTTCCATCTATCATCATCATTTATCTCTATGTATCTTTGCATCAATCATCTATGTATGTATCTATCAATCATCTATTTGTATGTACCTATGTATCTACATATTACCTATCTACATAGCTATCTATGTATCTATCATCTATCTGTCTCTATGTATCTTCGTATCAATCATCTATGTATGCATCTATCAATCATCTATTTGTATGTATCTATGTATCTACATATCACCTATCTATGTACCTATCTATGTAACTGTCATCTATCTCTATGCATGGATGTATCTATATATCATCTATGTGTCTATCATCTATCTATCTGGATCTATGTACCTATATATCATTTATCATCTATGTATCTATCTATGTATCTGTCAATGTACCTATCTATGTATCTATGAGTCTATGTATCTATATATGTATCTATTTACGTATCTATCTGTGTATGTACAGATGTATGTATGTATGTATCATGTCTATGTATCTGTCATCTACATATGTATATATGAATGTGTCTGTTTATATATGTATGTATGTATCTATCAACCTACCGATCTATCTATGTATTTATCTATGTCTCTCTCTCTCTCTCATTAGTTCTTTTTGTCTGGAGAACTGTGACTGCTATGGCACAGAATTAAGGAACCTGTCCTTTGACCAGCAGTAGAGATGACTGTAATACACTCTGAAGTTTGAGCAGCCCTGTCCCTGTTCCAATACCCACTACTTTCAGCTGGGTGACCAATGAATGAATAGAAAGTTCTGGTGATCACTGCTACCTAACATGGCAGTCCCTCTGCACAGTGAAGAGAGGAGCATGTCTTAATGGCTCCAAGTATTAGGAAGCCTCCCATCCCCTGCCAGCTTCATTGATTGGAGCCTAAGGGATGCTTCTCACATTTTCACAGGTGCAGCAGGCAGGGATCTGCGAGTTCGCATTTCGACCGAGCTCCTAGGTAAGACCAGTGCTTCTGGCCTGCAGAACAGACTTCTAGGCATCAGATGCCCCTGAACTGAACTCCTGGCCCTGACCCCTACTGGCTCTGGGATTCTGAGAATGTTGCTCAACTTAGCTGAACCCAGACTGCAATATTTACAATTTGGGGGTGATGAGGCCTGGTTTACAAATGTGCCTTGAGAGCAGGTGACACTGTGCCGTGGAGTGCCTAGCACAGGCCTGGCACACAGTTATCACTCACTAAGCATTCTCTTCTTCTGCTTCTTTCAATCCCCAGATGGGCAAGACATTCCCCCAGGAGGATAACAACAGGTTGGTTTGAACACACACAAAAAGAACAGGACATACAGGACTGCCTTCCCAGTTTTGAGTTGGTACTCTCCCAGTTTTCCCCTTCCTCAATTATTAAGTGGTTAGACCTTGTCCAGTCTGCATTGATTCTGGTTGGCCCATAGTCATTTTTGCTTTGGAAACTGTGTTTTATCATTTTCCACTGGTCCACACTGACCTTTGATATATAACTGCTTGAAAAATGAGTGTTCTTAGGGAATCATTCCCTAAAAAAGGGCAGCTTCACCTTATTCCCTATCGTCTTAGAGACTGGGGTCCCAGAGCCCATCTCAGAATAATCCTTCTGACCATGCACTTTTCCCTTGGGGAGAAAGGTCTCGAAATGCAATTTATTGTAAAACACACAGTGGTTACAGAGCTACCACAGTCAATGATATTCCTTTTATTACTACTCAGATGAGAACAGAAAATGACATTGGGAAGCAGTGAACTCACCAGAAGGGCAGAGAAAGTCATTAAATTCAACATGCATCATATTTCATAATCAGAACCCCGTAGTCAGCACTGACACCACCAAATGAGTTTGTTGCAGCCATGATAATATAAAACCCACTGCAACTCCTTCCCTTGGCTCTCTCTTTCTGGACCCTTGCTAGGGCCAGGCCATTAATCATTGCAGGCAGGGGACGGTGCAGACCACTGCACTCTGGATTGCATAAATTGAAAATACATCAGTATTAGCGGAGAACACTGTCTTTAGTTTATCTTTGTTTGAAGCACTGGCTTCTGAAGGGCTGGATGCTATTACAGCTAAACCATCTAATTAGAGCCTCTCATGGCTTACATGGGAAGGATTAAGAGGAAGCCCTTTCTTTAGGGAGTGAAGCTTGCACTGAGAACGTGTGGGGATGCTGATGGAATCTTCTAGTTGATATCCCAAGTGGTATATGGGAGTGAATGGGCACTCGTGTGGTCTCAGAGTGGGCCACCAGAGATTCCTGGACACACATAAGGTTTATCTTAGCATTTTATTTTGATTTTGCATTCTATGCCATAGAATATATGTTGTTTATATAATACTTTTCTGTTTTGGGGATGGAGTCTTGCTCTGTCACCCAGGCAGTGGCACAATCTCGGCTCACTGTAGCAGCCTCTGCCTCCTGGGTTACAGTGATTCTCCTGTCTCAGCCTCCTGAGTAGCTGGGATTGGGGGGGGCATGCTACCATGCCTGGTTAATTTTTGCATTTTTAGTAGAGACGGGGTTTCGCCATGTTGGCCAGGCTGGTCTCGAACTCCTGACCTCAGATGATCCACCCGCCTTGGCCTCTTAAAGTGTTGGGATTACCGGCGTGAGCCACCACAACCAGCCAATACTTTTACAATTGTGTTTTGAAACCAGGCATGGTGGCTTATATCTGTAATCCCAGCATTTTGGGAGGCTGAGGAGGGAGGATTGTTTGAGCCATGGAGTTCGAGACCAGCCTGAGCAACATAGTGAGATCTCATCTCTACAGAAAATTTTTAAAAAATTAGATGAGTGTGGTGGCACACACCTGTAGTCCCAGCTACTCAGGAGGCTGAGGCAGGAGGATTGCTTGAGCCCAAGAGTTCCAGGCAGCATGAGCCAAGATTGTGTCACTGCACTCCAGCCCGGGTCACAAAGTGAGACCTGTCTCAAAAAATGATAATCATCATAAAAATAAAAAATAAAAACCCAGGGACACGTGACAAGAGTGACCTGAAGTTTCTTGAGTCCAGGATGTGTACTTAAGAAGAACTTAGCTACAGGATAACATCTTATATTTGATTAAATCATACAAGAACCTGCAGGATCTAACCCTTTTTTGACTTCTCATCTTAGCACACAAACTCAGCAATTCCTATTTCCATCACAGTGAATCTTATTATTAATTTTTTTGAGATAGATTCCTGCGTTGCCTCTCACCCCGGGCTGGTGTGCAGTGGCACAATCTCAGGTCACTGCAACCTCGGCCACCCGGGTTCAAGTGATTCTCCTGCCTCAGCCTCCCGAGTAGCTGGGATTACAGGTGCTCGTCACCACACCCGGCTAATGTTTGCATTTTTAGTAGAGATGGAGTTTCACTATGTTGGCCAGGCTGGTCTCGAACTCCTGACCTGGTGATCCGCTCACCTCGGCTTCCCAAAGTGCTGGGATGACAGGTGTGAGTCACCGTGCCCAGCCCACACTGAATCTGTAGGTCAAACTCGCAGCCCACAGCCTGCATGCTGCCCAGGACAGCTTTGAATGTGGCCCAACACAAATTCATAAACTTTCTTAAAACATTATGAGATTTTATTTTTTGCAATTTTTTTTTAAAGCTAGTCAGCTCATGTTAATGTTAGTGTATTTTATGTGTGGCCCAAGATAATCTTTCTTCCAGTGTGCCCAGGGAAGCCAAAAGACTGAACACTCTTTCATGATCTTCTCTGTCTCCACTGAGCCAAATCTCTCTTGGCTGTTTAAATACACAATGGCAGTTTCTCTCTGCTCTTATGGAATACATCACAATGAATTCAAAGTCCTTGGTTTATCCCTTTCTCTGTGATGATAAGGTCACCCACCACAGTTTTTAAATGCAAGAGCTAGGATTTAAAATCAAGTAATCCTCATCCCCCCGAAAGACATCTTACTTATAATTCAAGAGGTGCTTTAAAAGATGTTGCAGTTAATATACAAAGTCAGTCCACGAAGAGAAATGCAATAACCACAATCAGATCATTAGCAAAACAGTAAAAGGCTGAACTGATGTGGCAGAACATCAAATTAGCCAAATAAAAGTCAGAATCAAGAAAAAGACACTGTATAAAAAATTAATAGGAATATAGTGCAAAGTGGTGAACGTAGGGGAGAGCGCGTGGCACTCCAACCTGCCACTGAAGGCATGATAAAAAGGGAATAAGACAAAGTAATGGTGCAGAATTCATAACGAAGGGTATAAAACAGAGAATGATCCATAGCTTAAAAAATAAAAGAAAATGTAAAAATGTTGACTCAACTCCAGGTAAAACTAATAAGCAGAGAGCATTACCATGATACAGCTTTTTAACTTTCTTTAATTCAAAGACGTAATTTAGACTAATTGGAGGTGTACTTCGGTGGGGAATAAAGATAAAACTTGGGGCCAGGCGCAGTGGCTTAAGCCTGTAATCCCAGCACTTTGGGAGGCCGAGGCGGGCGGATCACGAGGTCAAGAGATTGAGACCATCCTGGCCAACATGGTGAAACCCCATCTCTACTAAAAATACAAAAAAAAATTAGCTTGGCGTGGTGGTGTGCACCTCTAGTCCCAGCTACTCAGGAGGCTGAAGCAGGAGAATTGCTTGAACCTGGGAGGCGGAGGTTGCAGTGAGCCGAGATCGCGCCACTGCACTCCAGCCTGGTGCCTGGAGACAGAGCGAGACTCTGTCAACACAACACAACACAACACAACACAACACAACAAAACAAAACAAAACAAAACAAAACAAAACAAAACAAAACAAAACAAAACACTTGGTCAGGCACGGTGGCTCATGCCTATAATCCTAGCACTTTGGGAGGTGGAGGCAGGAGGATCATTTGAGGTCAGGAGTTGAAGATCAGCCTGGCCAACATGGTGAAAATACATGTCTCTACTAAAAATACAAAAATTAGCTGGACCTGGTGGCAGGTGCCTGTAATCCCACCTCCTAGGGAGGGTGAGGCAGGAGAATTGCTTGAACCTGGTAGGTGGAGGCTGCAGTGAGCTGAAACTATGCCACTGCACTCCAGCTTGGGCGACAGAGTGAGATTCTGTCTCAAAAATAAATAAATAAATAAATAAATAGGCTGGGTGCAGTGGCTTACGCCTGTAATACCAGCACTTTGGGAGGCCAAGGCAGGGGGATCCCAAGGTCAGGAGATTACGACCATCTGGCTAACATGGTAAAACCCTGTCTCTACTAAAAATACATATAGTATTTTTAGTACTATAGCATTTTTAGTATTATGTATATATAGTATTTTTAGTATTTTGTAAATATATATATTTATATTAGCTGGGTGTGGTGGCATGCTCCTGTAGTCCCAGCTACTCAGGAGGCTGAGGCAGCAGAATCATTTGAGCCTGGGAGGCAGAGGTTGCAGTGAGCCAAGATCACAGCACTACACTCCAGCCTGGGCAACAGAGTGAGACTCCGTCTCAAAAATAAAATAACAAAATAAGAATAAAAGTCCTTTATACTCCTTCTGATTAACTATGAGATATCAAATCACCTGTTCTTGGCCATTAAGAGCTTCTCTGGGAGATCCAATAACTTGTGATTACTAAGCATCCAGTCTACTTTAAGATTCAGTCTCCAAACTGATTTTACTCTAAGATTTCATTCTAAACTCTCCCCTCTGTACCCTCGCCAGTGGCCCAGTGGAGAAGGGCTGGCCAGCAGGGCCTAGCTCTGGGGTGGGCCACCCTGCCACGCTCCCTTAACGCCCCAGGTCCTCTAGTTGGCTGGGGGAAAGAAGTGGGGATTTGAGAAATAATTGGCATTTTTCAGTGGTTTCTCAGGTTTTTTCTGGCTTTTCTGGTTCTCACTGCCTATTGCTTCTGTAGATGTGGCCATTGATATCTTCATAAATGCAATATGAGTTTCCTTAAGGTCAAGTTCAACTGCACCTCAACCCATCCTTCAGCTGGACTCCCACATGACTTTCTTCCTTTGCCCTCCAACCATCAGGTCATGCGACCTCTGACAAATAGCACGTTGCCTGCTTGTCTGGAAGCCCTGCTGTTTCTGTTCCCTCCTCTGACCATAGGGCTCTTTTGTGAACAGTTGCAGGATCCAGGAAGGAATCCTCCAAAGAATGGGAGAGGTGGAGTGTGGCTGACTCCTTCCTTTTCTTCCAGGCACACTACCCTACAGTTCCCTTTTGCCTTCATGAAGCAGAGTTTCCCACATTGAGATATCTCTGGAAGGGGAGTATCTGTGGTTCATACAGGATTCCAAACTCCAGGGATCCCTGATACACCCTCCAACAACTCATACTTCTCTCTGTCCTGAGGACTGCCCCTGAGTGACCCTGTAGATTCTTCAGCTCAACAAACACACAGCTGGGGCAGGTGGTACAAATGTCCAATTCTAACAGGCTCCCAGCATCCCAGTATGTTTCTCTATTGGACTCTTCCTGGGGTCAGAAGAAAAACCTCAGAGGTTGGATGCGGTGGCTCACGCCTGTAATCCCAGCACTTTGGGAGGCTGAGGCGAGCAGATCACAAGATCAGGAGTTCCAGGCCATCCTGGCCAATATGGTAAAACCCCGTCTCTACTAAAAATACAAAAATTAGCTGGGCATGGTGGCACGCACCTGTAGTCCCAACCACTCAGGAGGCTGAGGCAGAAGAATCACTTGAACCCAGGAGGCAGAGGTTGCAGTGAGCTGAGACCGTGCCACTGCACTCCAGCCTAGGCGACCAAATGAGACTCCGTCTCAATAAATAAATAAGGGAAACACACTAATTGCCTTTATAGACTTTCAGTCTTTAACTTTTTTCTAATGATCATAGCAGGGAACTAAACTTAGCACCATTCTCCTAATACAAGATTTTTGTATTTTTAGTAGAGATGGGATTTTGCCATGTTGGCCAGGCTGGTCTCAGACTCCTGGCCTCAAGTGATCTGCCCACCTCAGCCTCCCAAAGTGCTGGGATTACAGGTGTGAGCCACCACATGCAGGCATTCTGGGTAGATTAAAGGTTAAGTATTAAAAATAACCTAAAAAGACAACATAATATTGCTATGTATTTCTGAATATATGTGCTGCTCTATTC
>NW_016107468.1:1286475-1313546 GCF_001604975.1 Cebus imitator
ACTCAGGAGGCTGAGGCAGGAGAATTGCCTGAACCCAGGAGGCGGAGGTTGCGGTTAGCCGAGATCGCGCCATTGCACTCCAGCCTGGGTAATAAGAGCGAAACTCCGTCTCAATTAAAAAAAAAAAATATGAAGTACTGGCCGGGTAGGGTGGCTCATGCCTGTAATCCCAGCACTGCAGGAGGCCTAGGTGGGAGGATCACCTGAGGTCA
The DNA here is from genome assembly GCF_001604975.1 of Cebus imitator. NCBI lineage: Eukaryota > Metazoa > Chordata > Mammalia > Primates > Cebidae > Cebus > Cebus imitator. The sequence goes on from NW_016107468.1 coordinate 1,286,688, forward strand.
GGAGTTTGAAGCCAGCCTGGTCAATATGGTGAAACCCCGTCTCTACTAAAAATGCAAAAATTAGCTGAGTGTGGTGGCAGGCGCCTGTAATCTGAGCTACTTGGGAGGCTGAGGCAGGAGAATCACTTGGACCCAGGAGGCAGAGGTTGCAGTGAGACAAGACTGCGCCATTGCACTCCAGCCTGGTTGACAGAGCGAGACTCCGTCTCAAAAAAAGAAAAAAAAAATGAAGTACTGATGCATGCTGCATCACGGATGAACACTGAAAATGTAATGTTAACTGAAAGAAGTCAGACACAAAAGACCATGTATTCTATAATTTCATTTGTAGGAAATATTCAGACTAGGCAAATTCACAGAGACACAAGTAGATTAGTGGTGGCTGGAAGAGGGTGGAATGGAAAGTGACTGCTGAGGAGTCTGGTGTTTGTTTTGTTTTGTTTTGTTTTGATAGAGTGATGAAGTTTGCTCTACATTGAGGTAATGGTTTGCCTCTAGTCAAGAGAGAACACATCAAGGTGCTGTGAGAGTGATATGCTCAGAGAGGCAGGGAAGCTCCTATCCTCTCCTTGTACCTTGTCCTATGGATGTCTTCCATTTGACTGTTTCTAAATTCTATTTTTTTTTTTTTTTGAGATGGAGTCTTGCTCTGTTGCCCAGGCTAGAGTGCTGTGGCGTGATCTCCGCTCACTGCAACGTCCGAGCCCCACGTTCAAGTAATTATCCTGCCGCAGCCTCCCAAAGAGCTGGGATTACAGGGGTGTGCCATCAAACCTAGCTAATATTCATATTTTTAGTAGAGGCGGGGTTTTACCATGTTGGCCAGGCTGGTCTTGCCTTGAACACTTGACCTCAGCTGATCCACATGCCTTGGCCTCCCAAAGTGCTAGGATTACAGGCATGAGCCACCACACCTGACCTGACTTTTATTCTTTACAATAAACTCAAATTTCCTCATAATTCCTTGGAAAGTGCACATCAAAAGTCCAGAGGACAGTTTAAAGACTCAGAGCCTTGTCCATTGCTACTGTTAAACTCTGTTGAGGAATAAACCCTGGGAGTGTCTCATGATTCTAGGCTGATTCTGAGGGGCTTGATCCTTCGTTTAAAAGCTTGACAGGCCAGGCATGGTGGCTCCTGCCTGCAATCCCAGCGCTTTGGGAAGGAGGCGGGTGGGTCATCTGAGGCCAGGAGTTTAAAACCAGCCTGGCCAACATGATGAAACCCCGTCTCTACTAAAACTACAAAAAATTAGCCAGGCGTGGTCATGGGCGCCTGTAATCCCAGCTACTTGGCAGGCCGAGGCAGGTGAATTGCTTGAACCTGGAAGGCAGAGGTTGTAGTGAGCCAAGAATGTACCACTGCACTCCAGGCTGGGCATCAAGACCAAAACTGCACCTCAAAAAAAAAAAAAAAAAAAAAAAGAAGAAGGAAAAGAAAAAACTTGACAGCCCTTCAAACATTGCCAGGTGCCATGATGGCCCTGCATCCTCCATTGAAAAAACCACATGGGCATATCCCAAGCCATCACAAACAACCTGCAATGCACAAGAAGTCAACCTCTGTTGTTGTAAGCCAATGAGAGAACCTGGTCAAAGTTGACTACCAGCCCAGGGAAAGACACTCAATCCATTTCAAGGCATAGAGAAGTTCTTGGACCATAATAAGGGTTCAGCAGTGTTTATCACTGCAAATATACTCTAACTTCCAACATATTCGGCTGGTGCAAAAGTAATTTCAGCATATTACGTTGGTGCATTAACAGCAATGGCAAAATCCATGACTACTTTTGCACCAACCTAATATCTTCTCAATTTGCACTCACTCATTTTAAATGAAAAGGCTTTTCCTTGGATCCTTGAAAGCGTTCTGTCCTAGACCATCATCAAGCTAAGGACTAAAAGGCATGTGGCTCTGCCCTGTGACTCTGATCACAGGGGTTGCTTTTTCTGGGGCTCTATTTCCTCGTAGACAGTTACCAAGGTTCCTTCCACTTCAAAGAACCTGCTGAGTCTATAGACAACTAGCTACGAGAATCTTCCATGTCAGTCAACACGTGTTAGCGCCATTAGTCACGAAGCCAGGTGACTTAGGGACCTCAGCTTTTTCATCCTTTTTTGCCTTCACAAGATTTATGTCAGGCTTTAACCACCATCCATTTTCAAGGCAATGGCATTTTTTTAAATAGGTTCCTACAGCACAGCACAGTGTTTTTATTTTTGTTTTTCTAAAATTAAGTTGGCTCATAAAACTGTTAGTGGGAAAAAAAGTGGTTTTCTAGAGAAGGGAGAATGATGCTTTATAGGGGTTATAAAAATCTTTGGCAGCTGGGCGCAGTGGCTCACCCCTGTGATCCCAGCACTTTGTGAGGCCGATACGGGTGGATCACCTGAGGTTGGCGTCTTGCTCTATCGCCCAGGATGGAGTGCAGTGGTGCAATCATAGCTCATTGCAGCCTCCAACTTCTGGGCTCAAGTGATCGTCAGCCTCCCAAGTAGCTGGGAATATAGGTGTGCACCATGACACCCAGCTAATTTTATTTCCACTTTTAGTTTCGTAGAGATAGGGTCTCACTATGTTGCCTAGACTGGTCTTGAATTTCTGGCCTCAAGCAATCCTCCTGTCTTAGCCTTCCGAAGTGCTAAGATTACGGGTGTCAATTATTTGATGTTTTGCAGTTAGCTTTCTGTTTCAATTGCTTATTGCTCCAAGAGAAAGACCTTAGAGGTTTAAAGCAATAACAAACACTTATTATCTTTTAGTTATGTGGGCTATCCAGGCAGTTCTGTGAGTCTGGCCTTTGGTGTGAGACACCATGACACCACACTGTATCCTGACCTATGTTTTATGAGATCTTTCTGGCTGCAGAAGAGAATGGACTGAAGAGGGGCAAAAGTAGAATAGGAAGAGCAAATAGGAGACTGCTGCAATCGCCCAAGCCCGAAAAGATGAAGTGATTTACCCAAAACATCCAGAAGGAGCATGGAGCAGCTGGCCTCTAGCAATGGGCTCCGTGAACCACGCCTCCTAATAGTCACACCCTTGGGGAGTCCCCTCCCATAGGGAATTGATGCTGGCCTCTGACTTGCTGTAACCAGTAGTAGGCAGAGGAAGTCACGTTCTGTGATACCTGAACCCAGGCAGCTACCGTTTCTGCAATTTTGAGGTTCTCTGAATGGCCATGTTGAAGCCCAGCTATCCTGGGAGAGGAACCATGAGGAGAGGCCTATGAATAGGAGAAGTTATCCCAATAAAGCTTCCAGGTGACTTCAGGCCAGTGACCCACCAGGTGGCTGCAATCACACAAAGGCTACAAGCCAGACCCACAGAACTGCCAAGGGAACCCACATAATTAAAAAGATAACGAGTGGTTGCTATTGGTTTAAGCCTCTAAGGTTTTCCTTTTGCAGCAACAAGCAGTTGAAGTGGAAAGCTAACTGCATAACATCAAATAATTGACTTTATTAATATTGCTAATACCTTCGCCTAGCTGTGTCACATACAATCATTCAGAAGGCTCCTTATTTTATGATAAGGGACTTGAGATTTGCAGTCCTTTTACTGGGTAATTTTCCCAGATCTGTGATTCCAGAATGACTATAAACATTATTTGCCCCTTATGCGTTGTTTAAAAACTGGTTCTACCTGGCTGATTTATGGGCAAACTTCCTTTTTCATCTTGTATACCATATTTCCTGCCTTATGCTTAGTGTTCATTAAGCAGATGCTCTGTTCTATATAAAGGGTAAAATGAACTAGGCTTAAAAGCCATTTTAAAGGGGCTTATTATGTTGTAATGTGTTGTTTTGTATCCACAGACACTTGGGCACTGAGTTTGTAATGTGGAAAAAGAAACCAAGGACTGCAAGAGGAAAAAATGTTACATTGAACACATGTGTGTAATTTTGCTCTATTTTAAAACTCCTTAGTCCACAATTTATAGGCTGAATTGTATTTATCCCATAATCCATATGCTGAAGACTTAACCCCCGGTACCTCAGAATGCAACCATATTTAGAGACTTTTTAAAGAGTTAAAGTGAGCAGGGCACGGTGGCTCATGCCTATAATCCCAGCACTTTGGGAGGCTGAGGCGGGCACATCACTCAAGGCCAGGTGTTCCAGATCAGCCTGGCCAATGTGGTAAAACCTTGTCTCTACTAAAAATACAAAAATTAGCCGGGTGTGGTGGTGCGTGCCTGTAATCCCAGCTCCTAAGGAGGCTGAGGCATCAGAATTGCTTGAACCGGGGAGGTGGAAGTTGCAGTGAGCCAAGATTGCACCCCTGCACAATAGCTTGGGTGACAGACAGAGACCCTATATCAAAAGAATAAAAATTAAAAATTAAATAAAAATAAAGAGCTAAAATGATTAAGATGAGGCTGTTAGGATGGGTCTTAACATAGTCTGACTAGTATCCTTCTAAGAAGAGGAAATTTGGGCTCACAAAGGGATACTGGAGATGTGTGAGAACAGAAGAAAGACCATGTGAAGACATAGAGTGCACATCGCCATCTGCAAAGCCAAGAAGAGGGTCCCTAGAATCAAATCAACCCTGCCAGTGCCTTAACATTGAACTTTCAGCCTCCAGAACTGTGAGATAATTAATTGATGCTGCTTAAGCCATCCAGTTCATGGTATTTTGTTAGGGCAGCCGCCACAGCATATTAATACACAGACAAGGAATTTTTTTAAAGGCTCTGTTCTGGTTATCTTTTGCAATGCAATAAACTACCCCAAAGCTTACTAACTTAATTTTATTTTGCTAATGATTGGTGGTCAGGAAATCAGGAAGAACTCAGCTTGATATTTTTTCCATATTGTATCAGCTAGAGTTGCCTAAGTAGACATAGAGATTTTATTTCCATGGGAGCTCCCTCACATGGCTGAGGTCTTCCGGGAGTTCAGCCTTGGCCTGTTGGTAAGAGCTCATTTTCTATCTCCATGTGAGCCTCCTCATGGCTGCTTGGGCTTCCTCACAGTATGGATTCCAAGAATGAGTGTCCCAGGGGAGAGGAGGCAGAACTATAAGCTCCCTTAAGTCTTGTAAGGCCTGGTTGTGGAAAATGGTCAATTGTTCTTTCTGATGTATTCCATTGGATGAGCAAGCACTAAGGCCAGATCAGATTAGGAGAAGGGGATTAGACTATACCTCAAAATTGAAGGAATAGCAAAGAATTTGTGGGCAGTTTTGCTATTACTATAACGTTAATTTTAGATTCAGGGTTACATGTGCAGGTATGTTATGTGGGTATATTTCCTGATGCTGATGGTTGGACTTCTATTGATCCTGCCTCCCAAAATGGTGAACATTGTATCCAATACAAACTTTTTCAATCCTTGTCCCCTCCTTCCCTGCTTTTGGAGTCCCCAGTATCTATTGTTCCCATCTTTATGTCCCTGTGTACCCAATGTTTAGTTCCTACGTATAAGTGAGAGCGTGTAGTATTTGGTTTTCTGTTTCTACATTAATTTGCTTCAGCTAATGGCTTCCAGCTGCATCCATGTTGCTGCAAAGGCCATGATTTTGTTCTTTTTATGGTTGCATAGTATTCCATGGTGTGTATGATGTACTACACTTTGTCTATCCAATCCACGGTTGATGGATGCCTCCGTTGATTCCATGTCTTTGCTACTGTGAATGGTGCTGCAATGAACACATGAGTACAGGTGTCTTTTTGGTAGAATGATTTATCTTTCTCTAGATATATACCCAGTATTTGGATTGCTGGGTGGCATAAAAATAATTCTATTTTTACTTCTCTGAGAAACCTCCAAACTACTTTCCACAGAAGCTAAACTAATTTACATTCTGCAGACAGCTTTGATACTATGGGCATAATTTCACAAATATGGGGCAAACAGAGGAGGAGACAACAAAAATTAAGTTTTGGAAGAGAGCTGAGAAACAAAGTCATTTAGAAGACCCGAGAAAGTCAAATCTTAAGTTGGTACAGAGGAAAAGAGTAGAGGCAAGTCAATATACATCACAGTATCTTCGAAGTGCTCAGGAATGAAGGCTCCAAGTACTAAAATAAAAAATGGTTTGTAAGCTGTTTGAGGAACATTTGATTCCCACACCCCATTCCCAGTCCAGCTGCTGAAAGTCTGTCTCAACACTCAACCCTCTAAATGGCAAAGGGGATGTTGGGCCTTTGAGTTCCAAGCTGTGGTCTCCGTAATGGAATGCATCAGCTGCAGGCAGGGGTGACTTACTATAATAGCTACGTTAGTTTTAGGTGGCCACGTATGTCAATTGAAACACTACCACCCACCTTCTTTTCCCCATGCCCCCTATTTGTTTTTGTAGAGATGTGGCAACTAGGTCTTTGTAACCTCTAGGAATCAGTTCTACCAAGTCTTGTATGGAAGGCTGATCAGTCATGGTCAGCTGAGATCGACGTCATGAGAACACTGACTCACGACGTGCCCTTTCCTGGCAGGGATGCACAGGGTGAGTGGGTTCCTCTTAGGCTCAGAGCGTCCCACACCAGCTTTTTTGTTTTGTTTTGTTTTTCTTTTTTTTTGAGGCGGAGTTTTGCTCTTGTTGCCCAGGCTGGAGTGCAGTGGCGTGATCTCGGCTCACTGCAACCTCCGCCTCCCCAGTTCAAGCAATTCTCCTGCCTCAGCCTCCCAAGTAGCTGGGATTACAGGTGGGCACCACCACACCCAGCTAATTTTTCTGTATTTTTAGTAGAATTGTTGTTTTGCCATGTTGGACAGGCTGGTCTCGAACCCCTGACCTCAAGTGATCCACCTGCCTAGGCATCCCAAAATGCTGGGATTACAGGCGTGAGCCACCGCACCCAGCCAACACACCAGCTTTTTTGTTACTTTCACTTCAAATATGCCAAGCACCAAAGATAATCAAACACTTAAGGGAAATGTCTAATATAAAAGATATAATAAACCCACACATAGGAAAATAGAAATTGGAGGAAACTGGAGCTTTGCAGAAAGAAGAAAACTTAAAAGCGAACAAATCAATAACAAGAACAGCAAAATCAACTGTCATTTTAAGTGGCACAAACCAGAACAGTTTAAGCAACAAAATAAAAAACATTTACACCATGATTTACAAATCAAGGCATCTGATGGGTGTACAAACCTGTCCACCCATTTACTGTACTGGGTAATGTAGGCAATTGTAATACAATGGTATCTGTGTCTCTAAAAATACCAAAATGTAGAAAAGGTCCAGTAAAAATGTGGTATCAAAGATACAACATGGTACACCTGCATGGGGCTTTCAGCATCAGTGAAGCTCGCAGGACTTGAAGTTGCTCTGGGTGAGTGAGTGAATGAGTGGTGAGTGAATGTGAAGGCCTAAGGCATGCTGTAATCCTAGCACTTTGGGAGGCCTAGGCAGGCAAATCATTGGGAGTTTGAGACCAGCTTGACCAACATGGAGAAACCCTGTCTCTACTAAAAATACAAAATTAGCCAAGTGTGGTGGCGTGCGCCTGTAATCCCAGCTACTCGGGAGGCCTAGGCAGGAGAATCACTTGAACGTGGGAGGCAGAGGTTGCAGTGAGCTGAGATCATGCCATTGCACAATAGCCTGGGCAACAAGAGCGGAACTCTGTCTCAAAAAAAAGCTATTTGCTATCTCAGCCACAGCTTGGTTGAGCGATGCACTGTGCAATGAGTTTACAGTGGCTATGGTTTCACTAGGCAACAGGAACTTTCCAGCTCCATTATAATCTTATAGGACCACGGCCTTTTTTTTTTTTTTTTTTTTTTTGAGATGGAGTCTCACTCTGTCACCCAGGCTGGAGTGCAGTGGCGTGATGACAGCTCATCACAGCCTTAAACTCCTGGGCTCAAGCTGTCTTCCCATCTCAGCCTCCTGTAGAGCTGAGACCACAATCACTCACCACCACACTTGGCTAAGTTTCAAATTATTTGTAAATAGGAGGTCTCACTATATTTCCCAGTCGGGTCTCGAACTCCTGGCCTCAAGCAATCCTCCTCCTGCTTCAGCCGCAGGAAGGGCTGTCATTACAGGCATGAGCCCCCATACCCAGCCCTTTCTGTTTCTTTAGTTTCTTAATATTCTTCATTAATAAGGTTTGTTGATGTCTGTTGGCTTATTATCCAGTGTGAAAAGATTTGTCCTTTAGTGATGTGTTACCTAGATTCCTCAGCACTCTTTTCCAAGCTGGTTGCTGCTGTAAGGCTGTATTAATAGGGTTTCCCTGACACCTCACTTCTGGTTGCCTTCAGCCAGTGGGGAGCCCCAGTAGTAGGTACAGTGGAAAAAAACCAGGCTAACTTGGTCAGGCTGTGTCCCTTGACTGTAGGTCACTCCACCTCCACAGGAATCTTTCTTTCTCTGTCTCCTCTGATTTCTGATAATCACTTCCTCCCTTTGTCCTTCTAGGGCTACGGATGGTAACAGCTTAGTTGCCACCAGCTCCAGGTCACTGCCTTATCCTCTGTAACCATATATTTGCAAATGTCTGCTTCATCAATAAATTGCCCTTCCAATATTTTTTATTCAAGAGCCTCATCCGTTTTCTGCTGAGGCCTTGACTGATTGGAAGCATTTAGCCCATTTATGTTTAATGAAATTAATGGTATCATTTGGCTTAAATCATTATCTTATTAAATGCTTTCTAATTTCCCCATCTGCCCTGTTTCTTTCATTCTCCTTTCTTTTCTTCTTTAAAATGTATTGAATATATTTTATCATTTCACTCCTAGTTCTGTGCCCAATAAACTTGAAACTGATACACTCTCTTCCTATTCTTTTAGAGGTTACCCTAGAAATACGGATTTTCATTCCCTTTATGGATTACGGGAAAGTACAATAATTATATTTACCCTGCTTCTGACTTAAAGGTCGTGGCTTATCACCTTGAAGTCAGGGACCACCAAAATCCATTTTCTTTCTTTCTTTTTTTGAAATGGAGTCTTGCTCTGTTGCCCAGGCAGTGGTGTGATCTCAGCTCACTGCAACCTCCACCTCCCGGGTTCAAGCAATTCTCCTGCCTCAGCCTCCAGAGTAGCTGGGATTATAGGTGCTTGCCACAGTGCCTGGCTAGTTTTTGTATTTTTTGTAGAGACAGGGTTTCAGCATGTTGGGCAGGGTGGTCTTGAACTCCTGACCGCCTGCCTCAGCCTCCCAAAGTGCTGGGATTAGAGTCATGAGCCAACACGCCCTGCCTGAGCCACTGTGCATGGCCCATATTCCATGTTCAATTCCATTTTGTCTCTGGCACTAAGATGAATCCTCTTGAGGATTTAAATTCAAAGTTAGTAGATCCTTTTCCTGGGGCAGTAGAGTGGGGAGAAGCACTATATGCCAGTCTCTATTCTCTACCCCAGAGCCTTGCAAAAGCACAATTTAGCCTCTCAGCTTTCATTTAGAAATTGACAAAGGACCTCCAAAGATAAAGTGCCACCAGAAACACAGGGTCAGCTTCCCCTGGTCCACTGTTCTGAACTGTTTGTGGCCCTTCAAAATTTATATGTTGAAATCCTAACCATTAATGTGATGATACTTGGGCCTTTTGAAAGGTAATTAGGGTTAGATTAGGTCATGAGGGTGGGGCTCTTATTATAGGGTTAATGTTCTTATAGAAAAAACATTATTATAGGGGGCCAGGTGAGGTGGCTCACAACTATAATCCCAGCACTCTGCAAGGCTGAGGGGGGGCGGATCACCTGAGGTCAGGAGTTCAAGACCAGACTGGCCAACATGGTAAAATTCCATCTCTACTAAAAATACAAAAAATTGGCCCAGCATGGTGGTGTGTGCCTGTAATCTCAGCTACTCGGGAAGCTGAGACTGGAGAATCATTTGAACTGGGGAGGCAGAGGTTGCAGTGGGCCAAGATCATGCCACTACACTCCAGCCTGGGTGAGAGTGAGACTCCATCTCATAAAACAAAAAGAGTAGGAGACATGAGATCTCTCTCTCCCCATTCTACCATGTGAGTGACACCATCTGCAAACCACAGACACATGTCACTACACGTGGTAATTTTAAAATTATTTGCAGAGATGGGGTCTCTATATGTTTCCCAGGCTGGTCTCGAACTTCTGGCCTCAGGCAATTGTCCTGCCTCAGTCTTCCAAAGTACTGGAATTACAGCATGTGTCACTGTACCCAGCCCTTTGTGAAACTGAATCTACTGATGCCTTGACTTTAGACTCCCCAGTCTCCAGAACTGTGAGAAATAAATGCTGTTGAAGCCACTTGATCTATGGTAATATGTTTTAGAATTCTAAACTGATGAAGACAGGAATTGGTACCCAGAAGTGGGGTGCTGCTGTAGTGCATATTTTTAACTGTGCAAGAAGCTTTGGAACTGGGGAATGGGCAGAGGATGGATGAGTTTTGAGGTGCATGTTAGAAAATGCTGATGTTGCCTTAGAGAGATCTTTAAAGACAATTCTGGTGAGAGCTCAGAAAGAGAAAAGATCTGTGGAGAAAGTTTCCATCTTCTTAAAAATATATATGCTTAGGCTGGGCACAGTGGCTCACGCCTGTAATCCCAGCACTTTGGGAGTCTGAGGTGGGTGGATCACAAGGGCAGGAGTTTGACACCAGCCTGACCAATATGATGAAACCTCGTCTCTACTCAAAATACAAAAATTGGCCAGGCGTGGTGACATGCACCTGCAATCCCAGCTACTTGGAGGCTGAGACAGGACAATTGCTTGAACCCAGGAGGCGGAGGTTGCAGTGAGCTGAGATCAGGCCATTGCACAGCAGCCTGGGCAACAAGAGTGAGACTCTGTCTCAAAAATTAAAAAAAAAAAGAAAACGAAAAAAAAAAAAACATGCTCATGTTATATGTAAACTTTGGGCGCCACAAAAGAAGTGCACTCAAATATAAATTTCCTCAGCAAGGCAATTTACTTCTATAAGGGTGTGCTGCACAGATGGAGCAATGGTGAGCACACGCCTGGACAAAGGAGGAGAAGGCATTCTTATTCCTGATGCAGGTAGTCCCTACTGCTATGTCCTTGTGTTATTTCCTATTGGTTAGGGTTAGACTGCACAGTCTAGGCGAATTCCAACTGGCTATTTTAAAGAGAGCAGGGGTACGAGCCAGAGTGGTGGAGTGGGTAGTTTGGTGGGAAGGATGGTTACAGGACAGGTCAGAGCAGGTGACCAGGGGTGACTCAGATCAACGCAGGTGACCAGGGCAGGTGACCGGAGCAGGTGACTGGGATGAGTCAGGATGGAGCCAGGGACTGGGGGAACAGAGGTGAACTACTGATTAGAACTGGTAGAAAAGGTTGTTTACTGAGACTTTAAGGAAGTTAAACTTTAAAATGGAGAATTAAAGAATAAGAGAGCTGAACATACTGACATACTGATTCTCCGAAGAGAAACTTGGAGTTCACTGTATCTAACACTCATGAACAAAATGTTGGCAGCCATGAATAATGGACACTCTGATGCGGTCGCAGGCAGCATGTTATTGGAAATTGGAAGAAAGTGTCAAAAGAACATGGTTGAATTGTGTTCACATTTTAGTGTATTATGGAAGGTAGAACTGTGCTGAAATTAGATATTTAGCTGAGAAGATTACTAAGCAAAGTATTGACTGAGTGGCTTGGTTCCTTCTGACTGCTTTGAGTAAAACGGAAGAACAGAAATGAATTGAAGACAGATCTGTTAAGTAAAAAGGAACAAGGACTTAAAACTTTGGAAAACTCTTTGCCTGATCATAGGATACAAAAATGAGAATGTGTGTTTAGAACTAAGGGTGTGGTAGACTCACTATTTGCTAAGGAGATGAGTGCCTATGAAACACAAACCTTATTAGACATCTCAACACAAGCCAGGAATAGAAAAGAGATGACACCAGCAGAAACCCTACCAGTTGGAACTAAGGGAATCAGAAAATTGGACAAGTTGAAAGAAGATTATTTTGGTTCTGAAAGGCCAGACAACTCAAAGGGAGGTTGGGGGCAGTGGGGCGGGGAGTGGGGGGGGCGGTGCTTCAAAACTAGAGGTAAATTTAAACATTTTCTGGTTGACAATTGGTTGAGTTTGTCCTAAGACCTTGGACTAATAGAAAAAGAAGTGTTCAGGTTAAGATAAAAGATTGTGAAGACTAAGGTTCTTTGGAAGACTTATAGTGGCTGCCCTTAGAGATAAAAGATGACAAATGTTTCCTACTCAGATCTTTTAAGAGGTGCTAGACTCTTAGAGAATCTCTTCAGAATTGGGAGGCACTGGAAGAAAAAGGTCTAGTTATGCTAGTTATGATTCTTCACAGATGCAAACTTTCCCCCTACAAAGAACAGCTTTGCAGGGCCATTTCAAAATACAGCAAAGAAACATGTTTTATGGTAAAATATTTTGACTTTCTTCTTTGTCACGTGATGCTATGCCAGAGAAAGACTGGAAAGTAAGTCAGAATATATAAGGTTAAATAAAACCCATCTGATGAGCATTTATGGTTTGTAGGGCATGACTCCCCAGACACCCTTAGGTAGAAATTTGGGCAAGATAAAACGTAAAGCTTAGTCCTCACTATCTTTTATAACATTTTTTGGAGCATAAAATTGGTCTACCATTCTTGAGAGCAGTACTTTTTAATCCTAAATCAGCCCTACAACCTTGGCTTTGTGACTTTTGAGCCAGATGTGGAAGGCAGCACAAGGGAATGGAGGATACAGTAAATTCCTCTTCAAAGAACCAATATGTCAGTATGTTCAGCTTCCCTGAACTTTGTTCTCTATGTTAAAGTTTCACTTCTTCATTCTTCATGTCCCCTTGCTCCTAGATTCAGTAAACAACCCCCTCTAGTCTCTATCACCTGCTCCATCCTTCGTCATCCTTAGGCACCTGCTCTGTAACTGTCCTTCCTGCCGAAACTAATCACTCTGCCACTTCCGATCATACCCCTGCTCTCTTTAAAATAGTTAATCAGAACTTGCTTAGGCTGTGCAGCCCAACGCTAGCCAATAAAAGAAAGACACAGCAGTAGAGACTAGCTGCGTCAGGGATAAGACCCCCTTCCCCTTCCTTGTCCAGTGTGCTCTCGCCATTGCTCTATCCACGGGATGCACCCTTCTATAGAAGTAAATTTGCCTGGCTAAAAAATTTATGTTCAAGTGCTATTTCTTTTGCAACACTGAAAATTTGTTTCTAATAGGAAAAAGAAGTGGAAAGAGGCCTTTTGACCAGTGTTGGGGGATGACTAATATGACTGGGTTATAATCCAACTCATCGAAAACCTGTAACAATTCTTGGATCCTTAAAGCCTGTTAGCCATCTAAATCCTGGTACTAATTAGTGGGATTCAGATAATCTCCAGCTCAAGCTTAACTCAGAAGGAAAAACTTTTGCAGATTTTTCTTTTCTTTTCCTTTTCTTGAGATAGGGTCTCTATCGCTCAGGCTAGAGTGCACTGGTGTGATCTTGGCTCACTGCAACCTCCACCTCCCAGGTTCAAGTGATTCTCCTGCCTCAGCCTCCCACGTAACTGGGATTACAGGTGCCTGTCACCAATCCCGGCTAATTTTGTATTTTTAGTAAAGACAAAGTTTCACCATATTGGCCAGGCTGGTCTCGAACTCCTGACCACAAATGAACCACCCGCCTCAGCCTCCCAAAGTGCAGGTCACTGCACCTGGCCAATTTTTACAGAGTTTTCTCAGCATCGAAAGTAATATCAGTTTCTCCTTATATCACATCAACCTTATTGCCATATTGCTGGAGCGGATGCTTTTGTGATCCTATTCAGGGAACTTAGCTCTGTCCTAACAACATATAAAACTGTAGCTGAACTTGGCCATATGACTTGAAGAAGTCAGTTAAATTACATTTTTAAATATCTGGCACAAGGTCTTATCTTGGGAATGTTGCAGGTAACAGGACAGTTAGTTGGAGTAATAAAAGAACAAAAAGAACGATTATGTAGATATTTGGCCATTCAATGCCATCTAGGCTTACGATAATGTCATCTTCCTAGCAGTAAACGGAAGAGGAAAAAATGTTGAAAATGTTTGCCCCATTCACTGCTAACTCTATCTTTTTTTGTTTGTTTGAGATGCAGTCTTGCTCTGTCACCTAGGCTGCAGTGCAATGGCACAATCTTGGCTCATAGCAACTCTGCCTCCTGGGGTTGAAGTAATTCTCCTGCCTCAGCCTCCCGAGTAGCTGGGACTACAGGTGCCTGCCACCATGCCCAGCTAATTTTTTGTATTTTAGTAGGGATGGGGTTTCACCATGTTAGCCAGGATAGTCTCAATCTCTTGACCTTGTGATTCTCCTGCCTCTCCCAAAGTGCTGGGATTACAGGCTTGACGTACCACACCCGGACACCATTGCAAAGTTTAAATGAGATCCCAAATAAGAGGACAGTTTCCTGTCTGAAATGCAAACAGCTCTGCCTTGTTCCCTTATAAGCTGGCAGCTCCTTTTGCAGCCTGTGGCAATTGGATAAGAGAATCCAGAGGAGGCTTATAGGAATTTTGAGATAAGCTATACCTCGTTCATTAGTTCACATTTAAAAAATAGTTCTTAGCTTGTTCATGGTTCTTGGCTGGACACTGAATACTTGCCCATGAGGCTTCAAGTAATCATAGGACCTAAGCTGCCCATTATGAACTGGATATTAGCTAATCCTCTAAGCCATAAATCAGACATGCTCAGCAGAACTATGACAAGGCTTCCAAGGTGCATCCCTATCCCATTTCTTCTTTCAGAGCATCAAGAAGATTACATTTGACAGCAATTTTTACAGTTAGATTGGAGCCATCATGGTGCATTAGATTAACTGGTGCGATAAGACAGGGTTCCGTGTTTGTGTTTCTTTTGTCTATAAGGCCGGAAGTAAAGGCTCTCAACAGAGTTGTGTCACAGGATGAGAGAGTCATTGTTTGGAAGACAAACATCCAGCCCACATTAGACTGGAATAGGAGTGAGAAGTGTATATTGTGATAATATACTGAGATTTGAGATCTGTTTGTAACAGCACCTAGTATCAATTACGCTGACTAATAACGGGCACTCATTTTCTAGTGGTATTTATGGAGCCAAGCCCAAGCAGGTTCTAAAAGTACAATTACACGAGCAAGTGGTCCACACTCCCAGGACACCTACTCCTGTCCCACTGTCAGGCTCCTTCCTCATACTATGGCTTCCTGAGGCATTACTTATGTGAGCACTAGATAGCTTTCTTTTTTGGGGGTGGGGGCGGGGTGGAGTTTCGCTCTTGTTGCCCAGACTGGAGTGCAATGGTGCCATCCCAGCTCACCGCAACTTCCACCTCCAGGGTTCAAGTGATTCTCCTGCCTCAGCCTCCCGAGTAGCTGAGATTACAGGCATGCCCCACCACTCCCGGCTAATTTTGTATTTTTAGTAGAGATGGGGTTTCTCCATGTTGGTCAGGCTGGTCTCAAACTCCTGACCTCAGGTGATCCACACCTCCTCAGCCTCCCAAAGTGCTGGGATTACAGGCGTGAGTCACCGTGCCCGGCCCACTAGATAGCTTTCTAATAAGTTCCTTTTCTGTTTAAATTAGCCTGAGTCCATCTCTGTTACTTGCAACCAAGATATACTCATCTTCCTCAAATATTAAAGGGAGACAGGAGGTTCCACGAAACACAGACACCAACCAATCAAGAAGTCTAAAGTCTACCCAGGAAGTCAGTTGGTGTTCTGGCAATCCTGTAAGCAGGAGTCATAAAGAATTCAATATATGTGGCCATGTGTGGTGGCTCACACCTATAATCCCAGCACTTTGGGAGGCTGAGGCGGGTGGATCACTTGAATTCAGGAGTTCAAGATCAGCCTGGCCAATATGGCCAAACCCCATCTCTACTAAAAATGCAAAAATCAGCAGGGCGTGTTGAGAATAATTCTTTAAAAGGAGGAGAGCCTTTGGATATCCGCTAGGTTTTAGAGAATCTTTACTGTTCTTTTATACCAGCTGAGTTAATTAGAGCTAGTTCAGTGAGGTCATGGTTGACAAATTAATTATCACAAAGCTGGTGAGTAAATTGACCTTCATGGTAAATACAGTGTTCAAGTCTGAGAGAACAAACACTTATTGCAACAAATGAAGTTTCCTATAACCAATATTCACAGCCTGATAAAGGTTATAATTCAAAAGCCTTCAGAAACATTTCTTCAACATTTGTTATACTATAGCAAACTCTGATATTTTTAGCTGACAGGTTTAAATAATTCTTTATGGTGGCAAGAAAGGGAATAAGTAGAGAAGTAAGTAAGATTTTCTGGTGATTGTTATATAAACATGCATAAAACTGGCCAGGCACAGTGGTTCACATCTGTAATCCTAGCACTTTTGGGGGCTGAGGCAGGCAAAATTGCTTGAGGCCAAGAGTTTGAGACCAGCCTGACCAACAGGCAAACACCATCTCTGCTAAAAATATTAGCCAGGTATGGTGCTGTACGCCTGTAGTCCCAGTTATTAGGGAAGCTGAGGCAGGAGAATCACTTGAACCCAGGAAGCAGAGGTTGCAGTGAGCTGAGATTGTGCCACTCCAGCCTGGGCAACAGAGTGAAACTCTATGTCAAAAAAATAAAAAATAAATATGCACAAAACCTCAAGTCTACCCAACCATTATTAACGCAATGCTATACTAACAGCATTGACTTTTCAAAAGTGCTCCTATCCAAAGCTTCTGAAGTTTCACTTAAAATGTTTGCCAAACGGGTGGATCATGAGATCAGGAGATTGAGACCATCCTGGCTAACATGGTGAAACCTCGTCTGTACTAAAATACAAAAAATTAGCTGGGTGTGGTGGCACGCACCTGTAGTCCCAGCTACTCAGAGGCTGAGGCAGGAGAATCACTTGAACCCGGGAGGTGGGGGTTGCAGTGAGCCGAGATCATGCCACTGCACTCCAGCCTGGGCGACAGAGCAAGACTCTCTCTCTCTCTCAAAAAAAAAAAAAAAAAAGTTTGCCAAACAAGTCTCATGGCTTCTGACTTTAAGTTCAATTTTAATTAAGGCTGAATCCAAAGTAATTAGAAATGACACATATGTATTCTCTCCCGATCTTCACTTTTTCTCATACTATCCTGTGATCTCCCTGCACGTAAGCAGGATTCAGAGCTGCACTTAATGTACATCTCTTTTCTTTTCCATGTTGCCTCTCCTGAATTGGGTACATTTGCTTATCAGGTCCAGGTAGCTCCCAGCAAATCAATACCAATTCTAGAAGAGAAGAAAGAGGCAGCAAATTTCTCTTTCCAACGTTAGTATCACTGACAGATTTTCTGGTATCTTAAGAATTAATAAATTAATTTTTTTTTTCCTCCTGGAAGTCAGTGATGATGCCAAAGTGACTTAATATTAGGTTGCTGTAAAAGTGATCAAAATTGTTGTCATTATTTCCAATGGCAAAGACCGGATTACTTTTGCACAACCTAATATCTATTTATTTATTTATTATTATTATTATTATTATTACTTTTGAGACAGAGTCTTATTCTGTTGCCCAGGCTGGAATGCAATGGCATGATCTTGGCTCACTGCAACTTCCATCCCCTGGGTTCAAGAAATTCTACTGCCTCAGCTTCCCAAGTAACTGGGATTATAGGTACCCATCACCACGCCCATCTAATTTTTTGTTTTTTTTAAAAGAGACGGGGTTTCACCATGTTGGTTAGACTGGTCTTGAACTCCTGACCTCAGGTGATCTACCCACTGTGGCCTCCCAAAGTGCTTAGATTACAGGTGTGAGCCACTGCACCTGGACCATAATGGGAAATTAAAAAGAAAATCATTCAACAAGGAGAGTGCACCGTTGTCTTGGGTAAAAAAATGAAGACATCTGCTGATGAGCAAGCATTTTTGGGAGGTCATTTTATCTATTCTACCTTGGCTGGAGAACACTGACCTTGGCAAACAAACCAGAGTTTAGATCTTATGAGCTGTGTCTCTTTAAGGTCACTATCTGACCTTCCAGATGGATTTGTGCATTGACGTGAACTGTTCATTCAGCAAAACTGGTAGGAGTAACTTATAGTTTATAACACGTAAGAAGTTGCTGTTTTTGAATGTTTAAATCTTCCATGAAGCACACTGCTTTGTGGCTTCCTTTAAGACTTCTGCAATGGGTCTGGGCATGGTGGTTCATGCCTGTAATCCCAGTACTTTGGGAGGCTGAGGCAGGTGGATTACCTTAAGTCAGGAGTTCGAGACCAGAATGGCCAACATTGAGAAACCCCATCTCTACTAAAAATACAAAAAAATTAGCCAGGCATGGTGGTGCGTGCCTGTCACTCCAGCTACTCTAGAGGCTGAGATGGGAGAATTGCGTGACCCTGGCAGGCGGAGGTTGCAGTGAGCTGAGATTACCACTGTACTCCAGCTTGGGCGACAGAATGAGAGTCCATCTCAAAAACAAAACAAAAGAAAAGAAACAAAAAACCCCACAAAACCTCTGCAATATTGGCCAACTAGCAACTGCAGAAGCAAAGCATGTGTCCCATGAAAGGTAAAATACCCTGATGTCTCTGGAATAGGGAGCTCTCTGAAACATGCTCCAGAGACATGCGGCAGGTGTGCGATACAGAATACTGTCCCCTCAAAGAAGTTCACAGAACTGTTAGGAATAATGAGTGCCTCTTCGGAAGGCTTAATTGTGTAATGTTCTTATCCTTTGGCCAAAAGCTCAACCTCCTTGTGCTTTCTTGTTTCCAGCCTGCAAACCACCCTGCCACTCTAGTTGTGCCCTGACGTGCCCAGACAGGTCCAGATATGCCTTGTACTATAATGGACAGACCCCTCCTACCCCTTTTTTCCATTACAAATTGTGCACTTCCCATATTCAGAAAAGTTTGTCTTCGCCAGCCAGGATCAGCTTAGATTGTGCGGTCCAACCCTAACCAGGGGGAAAGACACACCCCTCCCCTCCCCTCCCCTCCCCTCCCCTCCACTTTTCTCTCTCTCTCCCTCCCTCCCTCCCTCCTTCCTTCCTTCTTTTCTGGGATACACGTGCAGAACACGCAGGTTTGCTACACAGGCATACATGTACCATGGTCATGTGCTCCACCTATCAACCTACCATATAGGTTTTACGCCCTGCATGCATTAGGTTTTCAAATAATTGACCATTGTCTTCTTTTTCTTTTTTATTTTTTTGAGACAGAGTCCTGCTCTGTTGCCCAGGCTGGAGTGCAGTGGTGTGATCTCAGCTCACTGCAACCTCTGCCTTTCGGGTTCAAGCAATTCTCCTGCCTCAGCCTCCTGAGCAGCTGGGATTACAGGTGCATGCCACAACACCTAGATAATTTTTCTATTTTTAGTAGAGATGGGGTTTCACCATGTTGGCCAGACTGGTCTTGAACTCCTGACCTCGTGATCCAGCCCCCTCGGCCTCCCAAAGTGCTAGGATTACAGGCATGAGCCACTGCACTCGGCCACTTGTTTTTCTTTTTTATGAGAGTGGGTCACCCAGGTTGCAGTGCAGTGGCTGAAGCATAGCTCACTGCAGCCTCGACCTCTGGGGCTCAAAAGATCCGTCTACCTCAGTCTCCCAAGTAACTGGGACCACAAGTACATGTCACTGTCCTGCTGGGTTCTTCTGCTTTTAATTTTGTAGAGATGGCATCTTCCTATGTTACCTAGGCTGGTCTCAAACTCCTTGGGTCAAGTGATCCTCCTGCCTTGGCTTCCAAAAGTGCTGGGATTACAGATGTAAGCCACAGTGCCTGGTATGTCCTGCTTTAACAGGCCAGGAGGCTTCTGCTCAAAGCCATGGGACGGTGGCTGCTCATCAGATCCCCGCCAGGCAGTGCTGAAGGGGCAGAACCTCTGCCTCAGCGTGTCTAGAAGATGGCACTCCCACCCCAGTGGGTCTGGAAGGCTGGAATCTACTCAGTGGACCTGGGCTGCAGTGCATCTAACCAAAGAGAATCATTCTTAAGCCTTAAGATCTCATGAAATCTGCCTTACAGTTTAGATTTACATGGTATCTTGTTAACTCTTTCTTCTTTCCATTTCTCGCTTTTGGAAGGTGAATGTCCATCTAATGCCTGTCATATAACTTTGGTTTTACATGTTCACAGCGCGGGAGGAATTTCCCTCCAGGTAAATCATCCTATCTTGAGTCTCATCGTATTTGTTTTGTTTTTGAGACAAAGTCTCACTCTGTCACCCAGGTTAGAGTACAGTGGCAGGATCTTGGCTCACTGCAGCCTCTGCTTCCCAGGTTCAATCAATTCTCCTGCCTCAGTCTCCTAAGTAGTTAGGAATACAGATGCCCGCCACCATGCCTGGCTAATTTTTGTATTCTTAGTAGAAACATGGTTTCACCATGTTGGCCAGGCTGGTCTCAAACTCCTAGCCTCAAGTGAGCCACCATGCCTGGCTGAGTCTCACCATATTTGATTTAGATATTTAGATGAGGCTTTAGACTTAGACTTTAAAGTTGATATTGGAATGAGTTACAATTTTGGGGGCTCTAGGGACGGAATAACTGTATTTTGCATGTAAGAAGCATGTGAATTTTGGGGACTCAGGGACAGAATCCAGTAGACTGAATATTTCTGTCTTCTTGAAATTCATACATTGAAACCTAATCTTCAATGTGATGGTATTTGGAGGCAAGGCCTTTGAAAGGTGGCAAGATCCTAAGGGTGGAACCCTCATGGGTGGGATTAGTGCCCTAAAAGAGACTCCAGAGGGTCCCTCTGCTCTTTTTCTGCTATGTGAGGACACGGCAAGAAGACAGCAGCCTATGAACCAGGAAGCGAGGTCCCCACCAGATGCTAAATCTGCCAGTAGCTTGATCTTGAACTTCCCAGCTCCAAGAACTGTGAGAAATTAATCTTTGACAATTATAAGCCACCCAGTGTACGGTATCCTGCTCTAGCAGCCTTACCAAGATGGAATTGAAATTGCTTTGGAAATAAATCTCCTTTTGAAAAGGTCTCAGATGCAATGAGTATTTACATCAAGTTCAGAAATTAGAGATCATGGTGTTTATACCCGTTTGCAAGGGCTGCTGAAAGAAATTATCATACACAAACTGAATGGCTCAAGCAATGGAAATGTATTGGTTCACAATTTGGGAAATGAAAATTCTGAGATGCAGGTATCAGCAGGGTTGTTCCCTTCGGAAGGTGAGGAG
This sequence comes from Cebus imitator, assembly GCF_001604975.1. Lineage (NCBI taxonomy): Eukaryota > Metazoa > Chordata > Mammalia > Primates > Cebidae > Cebus > Cebus imitator. The sequence goes on from NW_016107468.1 coordinate 1,307,770, forward strand.
GAGAATATATTTTACCTCCCTCTCCTAGCTTTTGGGGGTTTGCAGGTGATCTGTCATTCCTTGTCTGGTAGATGCATCACTTCCACCTCTGCCTTCATGTTAACCTGGTGACCTTCCTGCATGCATATCAGTCTCTGTGACCAAATGTCCTCCTTTTTTTGAGACAGAGTCTCACTCTTTTGTTGCCCAGGCTGGAGTGCAATGGTGTGATCTCAGCTCACCGCAACCTCCACCTCCCAGGTTCAAGTGATTCTCCTGCCTCAGCCGCCCGAGTAGCTGGGATAACAAGCATGCGCCACCACGCCCGGCAAATTTTTTGTATTTTTAGTAGAGACAGGGTTTCTCCATATTGGTCAGGCTGGTCTCAAACTCCCAACCTCAGGTGATCTGCTTGCCTTGGCCTCCCAAAGTGCTGGGATTATGGGCGTGAGCCACTGTGTCTGGCCCAAATGTCCTGTAAGGACATCAGTCATATTGGATTATAACTACCCTAATGACCTCTTTTCAACTTGATTACCTCTTTTTAGATCCTATCACTCAATAAGGTCACAGTCTGAGATAGTGAGAGTTAGGACTTCAATATCTCTTTTTGGAGAGGGACATAAATTAACCCTTAATAGTGTGCCTAGATTAGAAACATTAGTAAAGAGTGAATATTCTGATAATTTAGCTTTGTGCTAATTTCTAGAACAGAAAGAGGGTTGGTCTTCTGGCCCTTCTGCTCTCTAACAAGTAACTGCCCTTCTGGGTTTAGTTTCCTCTAAGGTAACTATTATATACGTTTTAGATGAGATGGTCACTGAGTACATTTTCTGCTCTGATATCTGATGTCTCTATGAACAGATGACATAGTGACTCACATTTATGAAGCACTTTACAGTTTACTAAGCATTCACAGTGCATTCCATTTCTAGAAGAACCATGTTGGGTGCCTGTTATCCTCTGTCTTACAAGTGCACGGAAATAAGTCACTTGTCCAGGCTTTTGCTGCTGCTAACAGCTGTCTCTTGAGACCACAGCTTATTCTTCTGTAACACAGCTCCAAATTTTGTAACGCAGCAGCCATAAAATGTTTCTGGAAGTTAACATCTGTATCTTGTTACAATAATTAATGCTACGATTTAAAATTTCTACAGAATGCCAAACCTGATGCATGATTTGACACATCAGAACACTTAAAAAAATAAATCTTGGCTGGGTGTAGTGGCTCACACCTGCAATCCCAGCACTTCAGGAGAGCAAGGAGGGAGTATAGCTTCAGTGCATGAGTTTGAGACAAGCCTGGGCAACACAGCAAGACCCTAACTCTAAAACAACAACAACAACAACAAAATCCAAGTGTGCATGCCTGTAGTCCCAGCTACTCAGGAGGCTGAGGTGGGAGGATGGCTTGAGCCCTGGAGTTCGAGGCTGCAGTGAGCTAGGATTGCACCACTGCGCTCCAACCTGGATAACAGAGCAAGGTCCTATCTCTAAACAGACAAACAAAACGAAATGAAATAAATCCTTTTGGTGATCTTAATTCTGGGATTGCAAAAACTGAAAATACTCCATAGTACCATCTTCTAGACGTTGTACAAAAGTGGATCACTTAGGGTTGTCAGTAATTGTTTCCACTATAAATAGCATTCCTGGGAGAAATACAATTTATTAGAGCTAGTGGATTTAAGTGTTCATTAATTTATTGAGATTGAGGAAAGAACTGGTTTAATTCTACTCAAAAATTAAAAAGCATAAAACACTCATGTAGTTTTGAGTGGCTGAGAATCCCGTTGAGAGAGAAAGAAGGAAGCCAACCCAATTTATGATTTTATAAAAGCTGCTCTTGGTGATTCAGAATAAAGGCAGACAAGCTACTTCCAGCCAACTGAATCCATCATCCAAGGACACTGCATTTTGTTTCTAAAAATTCACAATGGTTCCTACTATGAAAATATTAGATCTGAAGGTCCATGCCAAGCACAATGTGAAGTGCAGACAGGGGTGACATAGGAGACCGACTTCAAGGATTTAGCAGTCTTTAGAGGACATCAGTGCCACAGACAGGAGATGGGGCAAGGAAGCCATCCGCTCAGTACGTTGTGAGGATTTTAAGAGCATGAATTTTCTGGGTACTTCTGGAGTGGAAAAGAAGATTTTAATTCATGAAGTGACAATTGAGTGGTCTTTAAAGGAGGAGTGGGGTTTTAGGAATGCAGGTGCCCAGGCCCCACCCAAACCTACTGACTTGAAGATTCTGGGAGTGGGGCCCAGCAATCTGTTTTAACAAGTTTTCTAGATATTCCAATGCACACTTGCTCAAGTTGGAGAACTCCTGTGCTAGTGTGATGTCTCTAAGTCCAGCAGATATGGAGTATACATAGCTTTTTTTTTTCTGACATAAAATTTTACTTTTGTTGCCCAGGCTGGAGTGCAAGGGTACAATCGCAGCTCACTGCAACCTCCGCTTTTGAGGTTCAAGCGATTCTCCTGCCTCGGTCTTCTGTCACCCAGGCTGGAGTACAGTGGCGTGATCTCAGCTCACTGCAACCTCTGGCTCCCAGGTTCAAGCGATTCTCCTGCCTCAACCTCCTGAGTAGCTGGGATTACAGGTATATGCCACAAGGCCCGGCTAATTTTTTGTATTTTTTCAGTAGAGGCGGGGTTTCACCATGTTAACCAGGCTGGTCTGGAACTCCTGACCTCAGGTGATCCACCCGCCTTGGCCTCCCAAAGAGCTAGGATAACAGGTGTGAGCCACTGCGCCCGGCCAAGTATGCGTAGCTCTTGACATGAGTTGAGCTGTTTAAATAAAATAAAATTTCTTCACAGCTTAACAAACTCAGTAACAGTCATGGCTGGGAATTCAGTGCTATCCTTGCAGTTCAGTCCAGCTTGGTTTTATGTTAAAATATGTTACCCTGTGTCTTTGGAAATATTGAAAGCTACTATGTACAATTAGAAAATATCATTTTAGAAATGTACAGATCACAGTAAACTTTTTTTTTCTTGTATTGAGACACAAGGGACAGAGAAGGGAGGCACCTTGAGAGACTGCGTGCATGTTAATTGTGGCCTGTAGCTTCCTGGTGACAAAGTTTTATTCTGCAGTCCTTTACTACTTTTATTAGAAACAAGAACTTTTTGTTATTGTTTGTTGCCCCGGGAGTTTTAAAAGAACTGATTTTCTGTCAGAAAAGATTGGAATCAATTGCAGTCTTCCCTTCTAGACAGTGCTAAAACATTTATTTAAGAGTTCAGCTGCTCACCTGGCCTTATCTGTATTCTGAACAGCTTGTCCAGTGAAATAAAATTCATTCATGCCTCTGCTCCCTGTGTTATTGACAAAGCACACACTTTATGTGACTCAAAGCTGGAATCCTGTCTTCTGGGAAAACTTCTCTCTAAAGTTGTCTGAAAGAACTATTACATTTTTTGTGTGTGCTAGCTCAAGAAGACCTGAATGAGAAATTCCAGGGGTGGAGGGAATGCAGGGGCCAGGCCCGCCCTGGTGGTTTGAGAAAGGCCATCGGCCTGGGCAGAATGGGTGACTGAGGCCTATAATTTTGGTGCTTTGGGAGGCTGAGGCAGGGACATCACCTGAACCCAGGAGCTTGAGACCAGCCTGGGCAACACAGCAAGACCCCATCTCTAAAAAAAAAAAAAAAAAAAAAAAAATGCTGGGCATGGTGGTGCACACCTGCAAGTCCCAGCTACTCAGGAGGCTGAGGCAGGGTGACTGTTTAAGTCCAGGAGTCTGAGGCTGCACTGAGCTATGATCGCGCCACTGCACTCTGGCATGAGCTACACAGTAAAAGCCATCTCTACAGAAACAAAACAAGCTGGGCATGGTGGCACATGCCTGTGGTCCCAGCCACTCGGGAGACTGAGGCAGGAGGATCGCTATGACTGCACCACGGCCCTGCAGCTTCCCTCTGAGCTGGGTTTTTCATCAGAATACAGGAGTTGAGTAAACTGCTTTCCAGAATAATGAACTCTGTGTTACACTCCTTCAAGGAAGCTTAGAGGTTTATTTGCATTTATAGACACAACAGTATTTTTAATATATCTATAGAAAAGAATAGAGCTTTCTTTCTTGATGGTACTGTTCTACATTAAGTGGTAATAATGTTCACTACATTTTTAGTATCTTTACTGGATGCCAAGAAGTTTGTATCATTTCTAATCCTGAAAATCATCTCCCAAAGCAAATATTACCATTTTACAGTTTAGGAAAAACAAGGGAGGCTTATGAGAATGAGAGATTGACTCAACATGACATCCCTAGTAAGAGCAGATACAGGGTTTGACCCTAACTCTGCCGGGATCTGTGGTATGGTTTGGCTGTGTCCCCACCCAAATCTTGAATTGTAGCTTCCACAACTCCCACCTATCATGGGAGGGACCTGGTGGGAGGTAATTGAATCACGAGCCTGGGTCTTTCCCATGCTGTTCTCTTGACACTGAATAAGTTTGATGGGATCTGATGTGTTTTTGTTTTTGAGATGGAGTCTCACTCTGCCACCCAGGCTGGAGTGCAATGGCATAATCTTGGCTCACTGCAACCTTCGCCTTGCAGGTTCAAGCAATCCTCCCGCCTCAGCCTCCTGAGTAGCTGGGATTACAGGTGAGAGCCACCACACCCAGCTAATTTTTGTATTTTCAGTAGAGGCTGGGTTTCACCATGTTGGCCAGGCTGGTCTCGAACTCCTGATCTCAAGTGATCCACCCGCCTCGGCCTCCCGAAGTGCTGGGATTTCAGGTGTGAGCCATTGCACCTGGCTGATCTGATGGTTTTATACAGGGCAATTCCCCTGCACAGGCTCTCTTTCCTGCCACCATGTAAGCTGTGTCTTGTTTCCCCTTTGCCTTCCACCATGATTGTGAGGCCTCCCCAGCCACATGGAACTGCGAGTCCATTAAACCTCTTTTTCTTTATAAATTACCCAGTCTTGGACATGTCCTTATTAGCAGCATGAGAACAGACTAACACACTCCATGAAGGCTCCTTCTAACATACCATCCTGGGTGATATAGTTTGAATATTTGTCCCTTCCAGATCTCATAGTGAAATTGATCCCCAGTGTTAGAGGTGGGGCCTGGTTGGGGGCGTTTGGATCTTGGGGTTGGATTGCTTATGAATGGCTTCGCGCCATCCTTATAGTGAGTGAGTTCTTGCCCTGTTAGTTCCTAGGAGAGCTGGTGATTAAGAAGAGCCTGGCACCTTTCTCCTGTCTTTCTTCCTCTCTTGCCACGTGAACAGGCCAGTTTCCCTTCACTTTCCGCCATGCGTGGGAAACAGCCCACATTCCTCCCCAGCAGAAGATGCTGGCACCACGGTACCTATACAGCCTGCAGAACCATCAGTCAAATAAACCTCTTTTCTTGATAAATTACCCAGTCTCAGGGATTCCTTTATAGCAATGCAAAATGGACAAACACACTGGGAAAACACCATCTTTATGACTATAAGGAAAGCTAGTCCCTGCCCTCTTGTAGATGCCTGGAATACAGAGTTTCTTAGTCACCTTGAGGAAATGGATCACAGGGTGTGCTGTAAAGGAGGGTGGTTGAGATGCAACTGGAGGTCCCTGACTCATCCGTGAGAACATCCTTGACATTAGGCAGAGAAGACTCTGAGTCTTTAGAATTCTTTGTTAGAAAACAAACCAAGGCTGGGCGTGGTGGCTCATGCCTGTAATCCCAGCACTATGGGAGGCAAAGGCGGTTGGACTGCTTGACACCAGGAGTTTGAGACCAGACTGGCCAACACAGTAAAACCCTGTCTCTACTAAAAA
>NW_016107468.1:1313723-1318986 GCF_001604975.1 Cebus imitator
AAAAAGAAAAAGAAAAAGAAAAGAAATGAACCAAAACAAAGTAAAATTAAAAAAAAAATGTAATGTTTTGAAACTAAACCTTTAGACAAAGATATTTTCTCAGAGTTTGGATCAAAATTTCTTGTACCTGTGCAAGTCTTTTTTCTAACAAGCAAATGATGCCAGTGTACTAAAGCATGTGAACTGCTCATGTGACAAAAGATTAGAGCATCAGAGATGACCAGGATGATGGGTAACTTGTGTTTGCCATGTCTATGGAGGACATTGTGTGTTGAGGAAAGGGTCTTTGAAAAAAAAAAAAAAAAGCATTCTAACCACAGCAAATTACAAATGAAGCAAGATGCTAAACATAGCTACAACAAATTATCAGGTAGTCTGCTTCTCCAATGATTGTGCTGTTTGGAAATTAAGTTAAGCCCTCTAATCCCAGCACTTTGGGAGGCTGAGGCAGGCCAATCACAAGGTCAGGAGTTCAAGACCACACTGGCCAACATGGTGAAATCGCGTCTTTACTAAAAATACAAAAATTAGCTGGGTATGGTGGCGTGCACCTGCAGTCCCAGCTACTTGGGAGGCTGAGGCAGGAAAATTGCTCCAGCCTAAGTGACAGAGTGGGACTCCATCTCAGATAAATAAATAAAAATAAAATAATAAAGGAATTAAGTAAGCAGCCCTTAGCAAATTATCTGGAAGATTGAAGGAGTGAGGCAGAACTTACTTTCCCGAGATTTAGAAGAAAACAGGTGTGTGCAGCCCAGCCTCTTCCCCCTTTGTGAGTCTGTGGCTCAGCCAGGAAAGGAGGCTGGGATGACCCTGCCGGGTTGAGGGTTGACTCCACAGATTATTCTGAGCCATCTACTTCTCTCTGACATTGCTTTTGTCTGAGTGTCTCCTTGATGTGGAGCTTAGGCAATATTTTGGTTCTTTTCTCTGCCTAGTATCTCTAGCTGACACCAGATTTTATTTTATTTTATTTTGTTTTATTTTTGAGATGGAGTCTTGCTCTGTTGCCCAGGCTGGAGTGCAGTGGTATGATCTTAGCTCACTGCAACCTCCACCTCCCAGGTTCAAGGGATTCTCCTGCCTCAGCCTCCCGAGTAGCTAGGACTATAGATGCCCACCATTGTGCCTGGCTAATTTTTGAATTTTTAATAAAGATGGGGTTTCATCATGTTGGCCAGGCTGGTCTCGAACTCCTGACCTCGTGATCCACCCACCTTAGCCTCCCAAAGTGCTGCGATTACAGATGTGAGCCACTGCTCCCGGTTGATACCAGAATATTTTACTCTCAACTCCCAACATCTAGGACTGTTCTTCAGGCTCTCTTATGGGGGTGACTATTTCTTGGAGAACAAGTGTGGCAACTCCTTCCCTTTTCAGTCTGTTCTCAGACCCCCGGCCTCCTGCACCGTCTTGATAAACGCCCCATACTGGTCATGGTCCAGCCCTAGCCCAGATCTACAGCAGGTCCCGGTGAGGTCCAGGAAGCTCTCGCCCTCTTTCCTGCAGCTTCGGAGATTCTCAATTAGGAAATGATGAGGAATTGAGAGTCTAGTGGGCTGGTAAGTCAGAAAGGGGAGACCAAGCAGGTCCCTAAAACAAACAGGGTCCAAGCAGGTGTCAAACGGCAGGAATCAGAACAGTAAACAGAGGAGCAGTTGCTTGGTAGGAATCGGGAAGCAGATCTGGAATTTGTCTGAAATAAGAAGTGCTTATTCCTGGCGGGGTGTGGTGGCTCATGCCTGTAATCCCAGCACTTTGGGAGTCTGAGGTGTGCAGATCACTTTAGGTTCAAGACTAGCTTGGCTAACATGGTGAAAACTTATCTCTACAAAAATTATCCAGGCTTGGTGGTGTACACCTATAATCCCAGCTACTTGGAAGGCTGAGGCAGGAGAATCACTAGGGAGGTAGAGGTAGCAATAAGCCGAGTTCATGCCACTGCACTCCAGCCGGGGTGACAGAACGAGACTCTGTCTCAAAGGAAACTAAATTAAAATAAGGAAGTACTTATTCCAGTGACCTAGCAATTACATGGGTTTAAGAAACCAAATGTGAAGTCAAATGCAACAGGTATATGGCTAATGACCTCAACCTATAGACGGCTTGTAAAACTGCAATGTTCCTCTTTCTTGTTCCTCATACCATGTGATGGGATTAAAAAAAACAAAAACAAAAAACAACCAAACTAAATCCACAAACACCAGAACTAATAACAGGCTTCTGGCCAGGGAAACGTCACACTGCTATATCCCTCTGGCAATTCTGATTGTATTCCTGGTGCTCCCAACAGAGAGCTCCTTACTTCTGCCTGCTCAGAAATAAGTACAGTAGCAGGAGCCATTCTGATGTCAAACTAGCCTAAAGATGAGAAAAAGAGCTTTCAAATCCAAGCTAAAGTAAATCCAGTGATTTTAAAATAAATGTTCTAATCAGAGACTGTGTGCAGGGCTATGCTTTGAATAATGTAGAAAACGCAAAAGCTGGTGGAAGAGGAATTACAGCTGTAACTTGGATTTAGTTTAATTCCAAAGGAAAAATGTATATAATATAAACATTATATAAATATATAGTTTTTAAAAACTGGGAAAGTATTCATAGGCATTAGAGTTATATATAGTTTATTTTATTTATTTATGTATTTAGAGATGGAGTCTCGCTCTGTGGCCCATGTTGGACTGTAGTGGAACAATCTTGGCTCACTACAACCTCCACCTCCTGGGTTCAAGCAATTCTTCTGCCTCAGCCTCCTGAGTAGCTGGGACTACAGGCACCTGCCGCCATGTCTGGCTAATTTTTGTATTTTTAGTAGAGATGGGGTTTCACCATGTTGACCAGGCTGGTCTCCAACTCCTGACCTCAAGTGATCTGCCCGCCTCAGCCTCCCAAAGGGCTGAGATTATAGGCATGAGCCACCACGTCCACCTAGACAGGGTTTAAATCTTGGTTTTGCCACTTACGAAATGCGTAATTTTGGAAAAATCCTTCTCTACTGTAAGCTGCAGTTTCATTTCCTGGAGAAAATATATACTTCGTGTATTTCAGATAACAAAGATGAAATAGGGTAAGCAGGCATGTCACTTGAAGTAGGTACTGGTTTTTCTGATGTCAGCCTTTATAAATAAAGCTTTTTTTTTTTTGCACCTGATTCTTTTGCTAGGCCAAAGGGTTGGGGATGCTTGAGGAATAAATATGCCAGTGTTCTTGGGCGGGAAAACTGGATCTTGCCTGGATCTCTACAAAAATATTTAAAAAGAGTGGCGAGCATCCTAGTGCATGCCTATAGTTTCAGCTACTCAGGAGGCTGATGTGGGAAGATTGCTTAAGCCTGGCAAGCAATAAAGTTTTAGCTTATTCTTGTGTAGCATCAGACAATAAGTGACAAAAGGGACAAAGAGAGAGTGTGCCCTCATTGACCCATGAGGCATTTTTTGGCTCATGTGTCAAAGTCAGCTGACTCCTGCTTTGTGTGTAGGCAAATGTCTTCTGTAGGGAATCCACTTTGAAAGTTTCAATAAAATATCATGTTTGTAAATGGCTAGATTGATGAGAAGAAAAGCTCATTGAAAATAATGGCTGTGCATATGTTTGAAAATCTAATTTCATGGACTTCCCTCCTTGGCAGCAATGTGCTGAAACTGAAAGCCCCCTTTAATGAAATGCCTTTGTCTCAGTGCTTCAAAAACGCTATCTCTGTTACCTGCAAAAACGCCATAAAGTTATCCTCACTTCCATTTCTTAGGGCATTTAAATGACTTCTTAAAGTTATGCAGCTAATAAGTGGCTAAGTTCTGATGAAACGCAAGTTGTCTTGTCCACAGTGGACTGAGTTCAGCTGCTTTTTGTTGTTGTTGAGATGCAGTCCCATTCATTCTATCACCCAGTCTGGAGTGTAGCGGCGTGATCTCAGCTCGCTGCAAATCTGCCTTGTTTGAAAGGAGCACCTTGGGGAGGCATGGGACTTAGGGGAGAGGTGAGTTCCTAAAAGAAGGGGGACTCAGGACTGAGTTGGAGGCCAGTGATGAGCTAAGCCTACCAGGCACATTATTTAGTAATACAAATATAGCTAGACCTTGGAGGAAGTGGTTGATTTCAGGGCTGAAGTAAGAAATTTACAAGAGAGGCCGGGCGTGGGGGTTCATGCCTGTAATCCCAGCACTTTGGAGGCCATGGTGGGCAGATCACCAGGTCAGCAGATCAAGACCATCCTGGCCAACATGGTGAAACCCCACCTCTACTAAAAGAATACAAGAATTAGCCAGGCGTGGTGGCGGGTGCCTGTAATTCCAGCTACTGGGGAGGCTGAGGCAGGAGAATCACTTGAACCTGGGAGGTGGAGGTTGCAGTGAGATCAAATCACAATACTGCACTCCAGCTTGAACGACAGAGTGAGACTCTGTCTAAAAAAGAAAAAAAAAAAAGAAAAGAAACTTATAAGAGAAACTCACAACATCACATTGGACCAGAGAATACAAAATTTCTCAAAAAAAGGAGGGCGAGTAAAAAGACATAAGTGCCAGCTTAGGGCAATTCCCACTGGCCAAATCTGGAACAATGTGAGCATCAAATTGAGTAAAATCAGAACTCATGCATCCACGATGACAATATACAAGCAAACAGGCTGGGCACAGTGGCTCACCCCTGTAATCCCAGCAATTTAGGAGGCTGAGGTGGGAGGACTGCTTGAGGCCAGGAGTTTGAGACCAGCCTGGACAACATGGGGAAACTCCATCTCTATAATTTTTTTTTTTTTTTAATAGCCAATCAGGCCAGGCATAGTGACTCACACCTGTAATCCCAGCATTTTGGGAGGCCAATGTGGGTGGATCATGAGGTCAGGAGATCCAGACCATCCTGGCCAACATGGTGAAACCCTGTCTCTATTAATAATACAAAAATTAGCTGGGTGTGGTGGCACGTGCCTGTAATTCCAGCTACTTGGGAGGCTGACGCAGGAGAATCCCTTGAATCAGGGTGTGGGAAGTTGCAGTGAGCTGAGATCACGCCACTGCACTTCAGCCTGGCAACAGAGCAAGACTCTGTCTCACACACACACACAAAGGCAATCATGGTGGTGTATGCCTATAGTCTCAGCTACTCAGGAAGCTGATGTGGGAGAATTGCTGGAGCATGGCAGGCTGACACTGCAGTGAGTGATGATTGTGTCACTGCACTCCAGCATGGGTGACAGAGTGAGACCTTGTCTCAAAAACAAAAACAAAGCAAAAAAAAAAAAAAAAAAAAAAAAAAACACGAAGAAGTG
>NW_016107468.1:1319065-1320023 GCF_001604975.1 Cebus imitator
CCAGCATGGGTGACAGAGTGAGACCTTGTCTCAAAAAAAAAAACAAAAAAAAAAAATAAAAAAAAATAAAAAAAAATATATATATATATGAGCAAACAAACAAACAAGAAGATAAAACTCTTTCTTATAGTAGAAAGCCACTAATAAACGGAGAAAGAATTAAGGTAGAAAATCATCAGAGTAATAACTGGCTTAGTTACAAATTAACAATAGATGTTAAAACCAGGCTGAACATTTAATCTGAACATTTAATGAGGAATGAGATATTTACATAGTATCAAAGTATTCCTTCACAAACTCTCTATTTATTACAATGAAAAAATAACTTTATAATCATTGGGGAAAAAAGCCAAGTGCTTCAAGTTCACATCACAAATAAGGGGAGAACCTGGCCTCCCCAGTGGGATTAGGGAACCCGAATCTACCAGGGTAGGACTCTTACTTGGGGGACACTTACAAAGGCCCAAGGTCACATAGCTAACAGAGAGTAATATACGATTTTAATTCAGATCTGTCCAGCTTCAAAGCAGAAGTCATTTCTGCTTTGTGATTTTCCCTGCATCGTTGATCTAGTGGGTCTTGCTGGTCCATAACTGCCTCACATTGGTGGAGGGACTCATGTTGGCAGAGGGACAGACCAGGAAGCAAAGACAGATATAGTTAGAAGTCACTGAGGCCAGGCTCAGTGGCTCACACCTGTAATCCCAGCCCTTTTTGAGGCTGAAGTGGGCAGATCACCTGAGGTGAGGAGTTCGAGACCACCCTGACCAATATGGTGAAACCCTGTCTCTATTAAAAATACAGAAATTAGCCAGGCATGGTGATGTGTGCCTGTAGCCCCAGCTACTCGAGAGGCTAAGACAGGAGAATTGCTTGAACCCAGAGGCAGAGGTTGCAGTGAGCCGAGATCATGCCACTGCACTTCAGCCTGGGTGACAGAGCGAGACTCCATCTCAAA
>NW_016107468.1:1321493-1322715 GCF_001604975.1 Cebus imitator
TTGCTACATAGAGAGGTCTTTTTGACTAAATTTTTTTTCACCTTTTAGTTGCAAATTAAGTCATTCTTTGTACTTGGTACTTGAGTTAAACTGAGCAGAAATGAATAGAGAAAATAAACGTCCTCTACATGGGCAAAGCCAGTGACTTCACAAATTATTCAAATGCTTGGTACCTATGCACATTTTTTTCCCCAAACGATACAGGTATGTCATTTATTTTAGGTGGCCATGGGAAGACATATTCCACTCCACTGAATTAGATAACTAAAGTGTAAATTTTAAAAACAATTCAAATATAAATCTTCTTAAAATATGTTATGCGTTTCATTAGCTCCTTCAATGGAGTTTGCAGATCACAATTCAACTTTCTTTCTTTCCCTTCCTTCCCTCCTTCCTTCCTTCCTTCTTTCGTCCCTCCCTCCTTCCCTTCTTTCTTTATCTCTTTCTTTCTGTCATCTCTCTCCTTTTTTACTTCTCCCTTTCCCTTTTCTTTTCCCCTCCCCTCCCTTTCCTCCTCCCCCCTCCCCCCACTCCCCTTTCCTTCCCTTCCAACTCTGGGTTTAATAACTGGTATTTTAAGAGACCATCTTGGTGGAGGATACTCAGAGTGACGTGTGTCTCTCTCTGCACCCTGATTGGCCTCCTGTTTTTATGAACCTGTGATGATCCTGGGCTCTTGCGCACCAGGATAATGGAGTGGATGTGGTGTCCCCCTCCCTTGGAGGAGCACAGCACTGAAATTACGACACTCAGGTGTCGGGGGAATGCCCAGGCTCAGTCCACAGTTGAAGTCTGAGTCGAGCCAAGGCTTCAGTATGATAGAGAAACTCCAGAAAGAGGCCATGGACTGGCAGGAACCAAGATCACACCACAACGCTCCTGCCTGGGCAACAAGAGTGAAACTCCACCTCAAATAAATAAATAAATAAATAATCTGTGTATAAATTTTGACTTCCCCCAAAACTTAACTACTAATAGGTTACTGTTACCTAGAAGCCTTGTTGATAGCATAGTCAATTAACACATATTTTGTATCTTACATACTATATTCTTACAAGAAAGTAAGCTAGAGAAAAGAAAATGTTATTAAGAAAATCATACGGAAGAGAAAATACATTTACTATTTATTAAGGGGAAGTGAATCATCATACAGGTCTTCCTCCTCATGGTCTTCATGTTGAGGAGGCTAAGGAGGAGGAGGAAGGACAGGAGTTGGCAGAGG
>NW_016107468.1:1323096-1331836 GCF_001604975.1 Cebus imitator
GAGGGAGTTTCCCTCTTGTTGCTCAGGCTGGAGTGCCCGGTGTGATCTCGGCTCACCACAACCTCCGCCTCCCAGGTTCAAGCAATTCTCCTGCCTCAGCCTCCTGGATAGCTAGGACTATAGGCATGCACCACCACGCCTGGCTAATTTTTTTGTATTTTTAGTAGAGATAGGGTTTCTCCACGCTGGTCTCAAACTCCTGACATCAGGTGATCTGCCCACCTTGGCCTTCCAAAGTGCTGGGATTACAGACCTGAACCACTGTGCCCAGCCAGTGTAGCTTTCACTTAAAAAAAATCCATGTAGAGGATCCATGCAATTCAAACCAGTTTACTTCAAGGGCCAACTGTAATTTTCATGTGTTGTGAAATGTTTTTCAACAATTTAAATATTCTAAAAACCACCACCAACAATCTGGCTAGGTGCAGTGGCTCACACCTATAATCCCAGTATTTTGGGAGGCTGATGTGGGAGAATCACTTGAGGCCAGGGGTTCAAGACCAGCCTGGGCAATTTAATGAGACCCCCGTCTCCACAAAAAATAAGGAAAATTCACTGGATGTGGTGATGCCTGCCTGCAGTCCCAGGTGCTTGGGAGGCTGAGGCAGGAGGATCACTTGAGCCCAGGATGTTGAGGCTGCAATGAGCTATGATCACACCACTGCACTCCAGCCTGGGCAACAGAGCCAGACCCTGTCTCTACAAAAAGAAGAAATCTTAGCTCATGAGCCATACAAAATGGGATGAACAGTATTGGTCTGCCAACCCTGCCTTAGAAGATGGAGAGTAAGCCAGACACCCACGGCTGGGACTCTTTAACAATCACGTGCAAGGGAGAAGACATAATCAAAAGGTGTCCCAGGCTCTGTTTGAGGGAGGAGTGACTGTCCCAAGTCTTGGGGAGTCCAGGGAAGCCCAGCCAATCCCATTTATTTAAGGGAGCTCTAATCACTAACCACACAGAAAAGCTACATAAGCCATCTTCATTTTTCCTTAGTAGAACGATCTATCAAGACCTGCACATCACTCACAGATGTGAGGCAGGAATAATGCCTCTTTGTACCTCCGGGTGCCTCTCTGCTCAACCAGATGGCCCTGTACAGACAACGTGCCCAGAACACAGGTAACCTCCCAAACAAACAGTGCTGGAGAAGCAAGCGAGAGCTGCCCCCAGGGTTGGTACCTGAACGGTACTCAGTGGAGACAACCAGCCATTTCCCCAAGTTGAGATGATGTTGAAAATCTTCCGCTCTCATTCCCGTTACCTGCTTCTTCAACTCACCATCCCTTTGTTTATATCCTGTTCATGCCTAGAATAACTTCCTCTCTCCTCCCAATTTCTTCCAGCCTTTCTCTCTTCATTCATGTCCTATCCAGGTCTCGTATTTCCCATGAGACGATTCTTAGATACCTCGGTGTTTAGGAACGGATGCCATTTGCTACAGTCACAAGCAATTGCAAATACGCTGTGCGTTATCTACCTGCAGCATCTACCTTGGTGTGTCAAACGCTTCAATAAATCTCTTCCTAATCACCTTACCTAGGCACCTGCAGCTTCTTCCTGAATCTTGTCCTCCAAGAAACCCCAATAATTTACTTTGATGTCTCCCTTCCCCTGCCATGCCCACAGGCAAGTTGTTTCAAAATATATCTTTAATTCATTCATTTCTCTCCATCTCTGTGATAACCTAAGCCATTCTAATCGTTTACAGCACAGTCTCCTCCCTGAGCTCCCTGCGTCTACCATCTGCTCTGTCCCAGCAGGCCAGTCATCTCCTTAATGTACAAGGCAGAGCAGAGCAATCTGAGCCTAGCCGATCTCTTCAGCGTCACTTACTTTCTCTTCTCTGGCTCCTGGTGCTCTGACCATACCAGCCCCCACTAGATCCTCCAGCAGAACAATTTTATCTCTTTAAAAAAAATTTTTTTTTTTTTGAGATGGAGTTTCGCTCTTGTTACCCAGGCTGGAGTGCAATGGCGCGATCTCGGCTCACCGCAACCTCTGCTTCCTGGGTTCAGGCAATTCTCCTGCCTCAGCCTCCTGAGTAGCTGGGATTACAGGCATGCACCACCATGCCCAGCTAATTTTGTATATTTTTAGTAGAGACGGGGTTTCACCATGTTGACCAGGATGGTCTCGATCTCTTGACCAAGTGATCCACCCACCTTGGCCTCCCAAAGTGCTGGGATTACAGGCGTGAGCCACCATGCCCGGCCTCAGAACAACTTTCTCTACCCTCTGGACTCTTGGTTGTGAACTTTTTGTTTCTCTGCCTGGATCCCTAAACCCTTCCGGATCTCCACCCTCTACCTCAGCAGTTCCCAATTTTTTTGGCACTGAGGACCAGTTTCCTGGAAGGTAATTTTTCCAAAGCCTGATGGCAGAGGGCAACGGAGTGAGGGATAGTTTGGGGATGATTTAAGCACGTTCCATTTATTGTACACTGCATTTCTATTTGTATTAGTCAGGGTTCTCTAGATGGACAGAACTCACAGGATAAACGTATATATAAAGGGGAGTTTGTTAAGGAACATTGACTCACATGATCACAAGGTGAGGGCCCACCATAGGCTGTCTGCAAGCTGAGGAGCAAGGAAGCCAGTCCGAATCCTAAAGCTGAAGAACTTGGGATCCAGTGTTCAAGGGCAGGAGAACGATGTAGGCCAGAAGACTAAACAAGCGTAGTCTTTCCACATAATTCTGCCCGCTTTTATTCTGGCCGCACCGGCAGCTGACTGGATGGTGCCCTCCGAGATTGAGGGTGGGTCTGCCTCTCCCAGTCCACTGACTCAAATGTTCATCTCCCTTGGCAACAAAAGAGATATAGAATATATGTAATTATACACTGTAATAATAATAGTGTGATGGTTAATGTTGAGGATCAACTTGTTTGGATTGAAAGACACTAAGTATGGCTCCTCAAAGCATCTGTGAGACACAGTCTCACTCTTTTGCCCAGGCTGGAGCACTGTGGCATAATCTTAGCCCACTGCAGCCTCTAATTCCTGGGTTCAACTGATTCCCGCACCTCTGCTTCCCAGGCAGCTGGGACTACAGATGTGAACCACCATGTCTGGCCAACTGAAAAAAAAAATTTTTTCATAGACAGGATCTGTAATTAGACAAAGCAATGTGAATCCCTCTTTTCACACCCTCTGATTGCCTCCTTGCGCCAATGATCACGCAGTTTTACTTCAAAAGCCCTGAAATATCTGGGAGCCTCCCAACTTTCATGCCAATAAATCTCCTTTATTTTCTATTTTTTTCCACCTTTTGACATTAAGTCCAGGGATGGCTGAGAGAGATCCCTCCTGGTCTCTGTCTCTAGGTTTCATTTAATATTTTTATCTGCCTGTGAGAAAAGTGAAAACTTCAGAGAAATATATAGAGCTGCCAGTAACTTCCAAGCCAGGTGTGGAGGAAGAGAGAAATGGAGTCATAGGCCAGTGTGGAAAGTGCTCCTCTTTTAGGCTAAAGTCTTTATTTGAGACAGGAACAAACTGAAGTCGAGAGTTGATATGATCTGAGGCCTTAGCAGAGAATGTCTGTTTTGATCGCCTGCTTAAGTCATCTTATATGTCTGTCGGCGAGGTGCAGGGAGCCCCTGACCCCCATCCCCTTCACAGCCACAGTCTTGCCAGCCTGCAGTTGGCTCCTGTCCAAGTCCAAGCACTCTTTGGTCTAGCACTTCTTGTTTCTAGTTCTCTGTTTGTCTCTTTGAGTCGGTAAACTTCAGCATCTCTGGGTTTTGTTACTGTTGTTCCCTATAGGTTGGATACGCCCACACATTTGGTTTTCTCAGCCCAAGGAACTTTGTGAAGCCTCTCTGTAAGATGAGGCCTTCCGCCTTGATGTATGCCGGTCACAAAGCTGCTGTCTCTTAGCTCTAAAGCCTCCCTTCTAAACGTTGCTTTTGGACAGGACTTTGCAAACCGCATTTCTGCTCCATGAAGGGGCTCCTTATGAAGCTCTGCCCATAAAGGGCACTAGCGGAAGAATATCCGGCTGGAGGAGTCAGGAGGTGCCGGCTGCTTCTCCTGGTTTTGTTAAGTTAGAGAAATAGACATGGGGATGGAGAGAAAGCTGGGAGGACAAGCAATGGAGGTCATTAGGCCGTCGCTGCCGTGTGGATGAGTCTTAACACTTGTTAGGGGAGGGGTGGCCTCTGCTGACTTCCAGCAAGATGATACACCTGCCTGGCGGCTGAGCTGACCTGTGGCAGGGCTCTGTGGACCACCAAGCTTCCACTTCACCTTGTGAAGAGCAGTGTGTGGAAAGCTGAGACACTGCTATGAATGACACAGAGACCAGAGCAGGTGCTAGCTTCCGAGTCCACGATCAGCGAGAACATACACTGTACTCTCACACATGCTCATGGTCAGCTTGGCGCAGGAAACCCCTTCACCCCAGTCTCATGTCCAGCAACGCGACGGGTTCTACTGGTCTATCAGTCTGGGTCCAGGCAAAAGAAAGAAACACACCAATCATTTGAACAGAGAAAACAGAATATGAGGAGTTAACTAGGCAACTAAAATGGCAAGAAGAATAGTACAGGGAATAGCAATGCAAATACATAATCATTGCCACCCTCTGTGGCTGGGAACGAAAGGAAGAGGTTGGAATGGTTGGAACGTAGAAGCTGGGGAGCTGGACCTCACAGCCTGAGAAAGGGCGTTACAGACTGGTTCTGGTGTCGTCCATTTTGGTGGTAGGAGTGGGAGGAAAATTAAGTGATGAGGCTAGTTCCACAAAAGTTGAAAGAAACTACTAACTGGATTCAGTCATTGCTACAGAAACAAACTGCCACTGCCAAAATGAAGACGCACTTCTGGAATAATTTACACACATAGGAACAGGAAGAAGAAAAGCCACTGGGATACAAGCGCAAAGTAACATAACTCTGGTGCTGTGTCTAGGCTGAGAAAGGTTGTGAGTTGTCATCAGTAATTAATTGCTGTCCTTCCTGGTAGAGAGGACAGGGGAATATACCTTTACAAATTTAGATCCTACTCTTAGGTAAATAGGGAGAAGGTAAAGAGCTTTTCTTTCCCAGTGGTCTTCCCTTATTCATGGGGGATAGGTTCTAAGAACCACCCCCCCAACACACACTGGATGGCTGAAACCATGAATAGTACCAAACTCTATATATGCTATGTTTATTCCTATGCATACACAAGCATGATCAGGTTTCTTTTATAAATTATATATAGCACAATGGACTTTGGTACCATTATTAATTGACATAAGGGTTACCTGAAACATAAGTAGTGTGATATTGCAGCAACTGATCTGATAACTGACACAGCTACTAGGTGACTAAGAGGTGAGTAGTACAGACAGTATAGCTATGCTCGGCAATCACACTCACATCCCAGGTGGGGCACCGTGGGTCAGTGTGAGATTTCATCACGCCACTAAGAACGGTGTGCAACTTAATACACATGAATTGCTTATTTCTGAAATGTTCCTTTTAACACTTTCGGGCTGACGTTGAACATGGGTAAATGAAAACACACAAGGCAGCCACGCGTGGTGGCTCATACCAATAATCCCAGTACTTTGGGAGGCTGAGGTGGGTGGATCACCTGAGGTCGGGAGTTCGAGACCAGCCTGACCAACATGAAGAAACCCTGTCTCTACTAAAACAAACATACACACACACACACACACACACACACACACACACACACACACATATAGCCAGGCTTGGTGGCGCATGCCTGTAATCCCAGTTACTTGGGAGGCTGAGGCGGAAGAATCACTTGAACTCGGGAGGCAGAGGCTGTGGTGAGCTGAGATCGAGCCATTGCACTCCAGCCTGGGCAAGACAAGCAAAACTCTGTCTCAAAAAGAAAAAAAAGAAAACACAAAAGGCAAAACTACAGATAAGGGGGAACTCCTGTATCTGCTCCTTCTCAGTTGCCTTCTGCTCAAAAGAATCCTTATACCAAAGTGGCATGTTTTGAGGGGGCACATTCTGCTACCCTTCAACATGTCATAAATAGCATCCCTGTGGTTATGAAAACATACCTTTGAGACCTTGTTTGAGAATATGCAATGCAGTATTAATATAAGGAAGGAAAATTCTGGCTACAAACATGACACCCATGGAGAAGGTCATGTGACTTTTGAGGCATTAAGCGCTCTCAGCTCGGACATGGTGGTGCATTTGTATTCTGCAAAAATACAAAAATTAGCTGAGTGTGGTCGTGTGCACCTGTAATCCCAGCTACTCAAGAGGTTGAGGCAGGAGAATTGCTTGAACCTGGAAGACGGAGGTTGCAGTGAGCCAAAAGTGCACCACTGCACTCCAGCCTGGCAACAGAGGGAGACTGGGTCTCAAAACAAAAAAATACGCGTCCAGCTCAGCTCCATGGGGCAGAGATGATGGATGAGAACCCTCGCAGTTAGCTGGGTTTGGAGTGTGCCCTCCATAGAGATCATGCCTCTCCCTTTTTCTTCAAACAAGAAAGAAGAGATACTGCAGTGGATAAAACGTCTCTGACATCTAAGGGGAGGTTGTAACTCATGTTGTTACACACACAGCTGCTGGGTTTGATTGCTTTGCAGGTGGCGGTACAATGACCGTAACCAAGGAGGATGTAATGAGGGGATTTTATTCCTTGCAACAAATAAGGAGGACACTGGGAAGTGTTCCCAAAACAGTGCCTCCTCTAAGGAAGTTGAAAACAGCTTTTGCTGGGCTGGTGGGCTGAGTCATCATATGTAGAGGTGGAGTCAGGGCAGTGCAGGTGTAGTGGCTGGTCACACCTCTATATATGTTGCATAGACAGAAAGCGGTGCTTAAGCTCCTTCCTGGGTGGAATTTTTAGCATAATGATGAAGGGAATTGGCCAATGCTCAACTCAGGCATCTCTGGATCCAACTAACTTTTGTTTTGCCAGTGTTGGGGTTCTTTTTCTTTTTTATGAAGTCTCGCTCTGTCACCAGGCTGGAGTGCAGTGGCGAGCGATCTCGGCTCACCGCAAACTCCGCCTCCCGGGTTCAAGTGATTCTCCTGCCTCAGTCTCCCGAGAAGCTGCGATTACAGGTGTGCGCCAACACACCAGCTAATTTTTGTATTTTTAGTAGAGATGGAGTTTCACCATGTTGGCCAAGCTGGTCTCGAAATCCTGACCTCCGGTGATCCACCTGCCTCAGCCTTCCAAAGTGCTGGGATTACAGGGGTGAGCCACCATGCCCGGCCCAGGGTTGGGCTTCTTTCTGGAACTTTTCTGAAATAACAGAACTCTAGATGCAACAGTCATCGGTGGGTACTCTTTGACAGTGCAGACCTCAAAACCCAGGGGCTTTGAGTTACAATGTCAGTGTTCCAATTCAGGGGCATTTCTGAACAGATAGTTCCCCAAAGGAAGCAGCTTATGGTCTATTTGAAAGATCTGGCTGCACACATTCAAAACAACAGCCAGTGATTCCTGACCCTATCTGATTAAGTGCTGTGCCCTCAGCATTGATGGCTGAAGGCACACTTAGTAAGAAAGCTGTGCCCTCAGCCATCAGTGCTGAGGGCACAGCTGAGATACACAAGTTAGTAAGAAAGAAAACTTGCTGAACCTCGTAGTCAGCAGGAAATGGGAGTTAGAAGGGCCTTGGCAGGGGAGGAGAGGGCAAACTCAAACCTCAAGGGTGATGAGAAGGTGGGGAGGTAATAAAAACAAGCCAAGGAAAACCCTTCCTAGGAACTGAAAATCAATTGGTAAGTATTTATTGAGTTCATACTATTTTCTCAGCACTGTGCTAAAGGCTATGGATGGTCAAGAGCTTTCAAAGAATTTACATTCTGGTTGGGGCATCAGTCAAGGCTCGGGTGAAAAAGAGACAGGGGGACATTCTGAATGGCAATGAGGTCCCCGTATGCCCCAACCAGCATAACTTGGAGACCTGCTCTAGCCATAATATTGAACACATGATTGTTTGCCTTCTGTCTGGAGGGGAAGTGATCCTCAACTGCAGAGAATATCGGATTAGAAGATGCCATTTCTATTTCTTTGAACTTTCTTAATGGAGACACAGCATAGGCTGATGGAAACAGAACTTGATGAGAAAGTCAAAAGCCATGGATTTTGGGCCAGCCACGGTGGCTCACGCCTTAATCCCAGCCCTTTGGGATGCAGAGGCAAGTGGATTGCTTGAGCTCAGCAGTTTAAGACCAGCCTGAAGCAACATGGCAAGACCCCAACTCTACCAAAATACAAAAAAAAATAAATAAAAAGTGGAAGAAAAAAAAGAAAATAGCCAGGGGTGGCAGTGTGCACCTGTGGTCCCAGCTACTCAGGAGGCTGAGGTGGGAGGATCACTTGAGCCTGGAAGGTGAGCTGAGATCACACACTGCACTCCGGCCTGAGTGACAGCGAGGATCTGTCCCAAACAAGCAAGCAAAAAAAAGCAAACAATCAAACACCTCAGCAACAACAAAAAACAAACACCTGGATTTTTAATTGCAATTCTTACCTGTCTAGTCTGTTCTGTAACCTGGGGTTCTCCTCTCCCTGTGACCTCTGATGCCATATTTAAAAAGTCTTATCTGGAGGTCTGAGTCATGCATGAGCTATTGATAAAGCTGGTATAGACAGCTCTCAGTTTTCTGTTGCAGGCATACTGTGAATGCTTTTTTTTGTTGTTGCTGCTGGTTGTTTTTTTTTTTTTTTTTTTTTTTTTTTTTTTTTTTTTTTTTTTTTTTTTTTTTTTTTTTTTTTTTTTTTTTTTTTTTTTTTTTTT
>NW_016107468.1:1332220-1333378 GCF_001604975.1 Cebus imitator
TGAAACTGAGTTTTGCTCTTGTTGCCCAGGCTAGGGTGCAATGGCATGATCTCAGCTCACAGAAACTTCTGCCTTCCGGGTTCAAGTGATTCTCCTGCCTCAGCCTTCTGAGTAGTTGGGACTACAGGCATGCACCACCATGCCCGGCTAATTTTGTATTTTAGTAGAGACAGGGTTTCTCCATTTTGGTCAGGCTGGTCTTGAGCTCCAGGCCTCAGATGATCTGCCCGCCTCAGGCTCCCAAAGTGCTGGGATTACAGGAGTGAGCCACCGCACCTGGCAAAGGAGCGACATTTCATCTGAGAGTAACTGAAGGAGGTGGAAGAAGGAAAAACAGTGGGTTACGCGGATTGCCTCTGCTCAATGTCCTTGCTCATGTCTTGGTCAGAACACGAACCAAGCTGCTGGAACAAAGAATCCCAGAATCACCATGACATAAAGAAGAGAGAAATTGATGGTTCTCTCAAGTAACGGGCAGGGGTTAGGTGGTGGAGGTGTGCAGGGAGCTCTGCTCCAGGAAGTTGTAGGACTTTTGGTTCCTTCTCTCCTGGGATCTGCAGTCCCCTAAAACGTCACACTCATCAGAATGACCAAGTCTAGATGACCATGGTCCCATCTCTGGAAGGTGAGAGTTTGTGAAGGACAGCACTTTCTTTTTAAGGTGGTGATGTAGCACCTCTGTTCACATTTCATTGGTGAGGATTTAGTAAAAGCCACTGGGAAGGCTGCAAAAGGTGGTCTGACATTGGGCAACCGTGGTTCCTGCTATAATTTAATGTTTTAAAATTTCCATGACTCCCCAGGCATAGGTGGCTCATGCCTGTAATCCCAGTACATTGGGAGGCTGAGGTGGGAGGATGAGGTGGGAGGATCACTGAGCCCAGGAGTACGATACCAGCCTAGGTAATGAGAGGTACCAGCCTAATGTAATGAGATGTCATGCATACTAAAAAAAAAAAAAAAAAAAATTAGCTGGGTATGGTGGCTAGTGCCTGTGGTCCCAGCTACTAGGGGGTGCCTGTCACCCCAGGTACTAGGGAGGCTGAGGCAGAAGGATTGCTGGAGCCTGGGAGATCAAAGCCACAGTGAGCCATAATCACACCACTGTACTCCAGTCTGGGCAACAGAGTGTGACCCTGTGAAAAGAAAAAAAGAAAA
>NW_016107468.1:1333632-1360901 GCF_001604975.1 Cebus imitator
AGGAAGGAGGAAGGAAGGAAGGAAGGGAGGGAGGGACGGAGGAAGGAAGGAAGAAGGAAGGAAGGGAGGAAAAAAGGAAGGAAGGAAGGGAGGGAGGGAGGGAGGGAAAGAGAGAGAGAGAGAGAAAGAAAAAAGAAAGAGAAAAAAAAAAAGAAAGAGAGAAAGTTTATATTACTCAGCCAGGCGTGGTGGCTCACGCCTATAATCCCAGCACTTTGGGAGGCTGAGGCAGGTGGATCAAGAGGTCAGGAGTTCGAGACCAACCTGGACAACATGGTGAAACCCTTTCTCTACTAAAAATGCAAAAATTAGCTGGGCATGGTGGCAGATGCCTGTAATCCCACCTATTCAGGAGGCTGAGGCAGGAGAATTGCTTGAACCCAGGGGGCAGAGGTTGCAGTGAACTGATGCTCCATCTCAAAAAAAAAAAAAAAAAAGTTTATATTACTAAAAGAATGGATTAAAAATGATTTGCAATCATGGCTCACTGTGTCTTCAACCTCCTAGGCTCCAGCAATCCTCCTGCCTCAGCCTCCCTAGTACCTGGGGTGACAGGCACCCCCTAGTAGCTAGAACCACAGGCACTTGCCACCATACCAAGCTAATTTTTTTTTCAGTATTCATGACATCTTATTATGTTGCCCAGGGTGGTCTCATACTCCTGGGGTGAAACAACCCTCCCACCTCAGCCTCCCAAAGTGCTGGGATTACAGGCATGAGCCACCCATGCCTAGAGAGTCATAAAAACTTAAAACATTAAATTATAGCAGGAATCATGGCTGCCCAAGGTCAGACCACATTTCCCAGCCTTTCCTGGGGCTTTGTTACTAACAGGGAAGGGGGCCATTAGTCTCTGATTCAGACCAGTTCTGCTACTCTTAGTCAAGTTATGTTATAGCTAATAAGGCCAAGAGTGACCTTGGAAAGGAATTCATTTATAGATGGGGAGCTATGAGTCTAGCTATAGTGAGAACACATCCACATCGTCATATGCAGAGAGGGCAACTGAACAATTTAGAAAGCTATCATGTATTTATTGACTCATGTGCAAGGTACTGCCTGAGATCTTAGGTAAGTATTTTGTGTATATCTTATTAAAATCACACTATTCTTTTTTTTTTTTCTGAGACGGAGTCTTGCTCAGTTTCCCAGGCTGGCATGGAGTGCAGTGGCGTGATCTCCGGTCACTGCAACTTCCAACTCCTGGGTTCAAGAGATTCTCCTGCCTCCGCCTCCCAGTAGCTGGGATTACAGGCGTCCATCACCATGCCTGGCTAATTTTTTTGAATTTTTAGTAGAGATGGGGTTTCACCATGTTGGCCACGCTGGTCTCAAACCCCAGACCTCAAATGATTCACCCATCTCAGCCTCCCAAAGTGCTGGGATTACATGTGTGAGCCACCATGCCCAGCCACATACTATTATTTTTGTAAGCAAGGTTCAGCAAAAGGATCTTCTTTGGATCCCAGAGCAAGTACATTGCATCACTCAGCGAGCCTGTGTTGGGACCCAATAGAGCAGCCCTGTTCCTCATCTGGCTGCACTGCCAGCCCTACGGGATAGGAATTGTTATTGTCTCCATTTCACATGAGCAGAATAATGATAGGAGTGGCCAACTAACTTGCTCAAGGTCAAGCTCCCAATACCTGGCAGTGGTGGAATTTGTACCTGACGCTCAGGTGTAGCGCTCACCCCCCTACCCATCAGCTGTGCTACCACCTGGGACAGCTCCACGGTGGTCACTGAAGGCCTCCAAGGGGTGGAAGGTTTAAAGCTAGGTCTTGCGGCTGGGCGTGGTGGTTCACACCTATAATCCTGGCACTTTGGGAGGCTGGGCATGAGGATCAGGAGGTCAGGAGTTCAAGACCAGCCTGGCCAATATACTGAAACCCTGTCTTTGCTAAAAATACAAAAATTAGCTAGGCATGGTGGTGCACGCCTGTAGTCCCAGCTACTCGGGAGACTGAGGCAGAAGAATTGCTTGAACCCGGGAGACGGAGGCTGCAGTGAGCAGAGATCACGCCATTGCACTGCAGCCTGGGCAACAGAGTGAGACTCCGTCTCAAAAAAAACCAAAACCAAAAACAAAACAACAACAACAAAAAAACCTGCTGGCAGGTGTTAGGTGTTGGGCAGCTCCTCCCTCCGCCTAAAGGGTTCACAGGTGGACACACGCAGGGCATATTTCAGACGACAACTAATTTCAATTTGTTATTAATAAAAACAGTTCAAAAACCATTTGGCAACAGACGGCAGGATCCGGTGCTATTTATGAGAAGGATTTAACGGGAGAAAGCTCAGCTGCAGCAGATGGATGTCGACGGGGCCTCTCCAGAGTGTCTCACTCTGTTTTCCTTTGTCTTTGAATAAATTCGGAGGGTGCCATGTGCGCGCCTGGATGGATGGTTTTGAACCACAGCTCATTAAAAGCAGGCGCTTCCCTGAGGCTGAACAACAAAGGGGAAGTGGAATTACTCAGACAATTCCCTCTTAGTTTGGGCTGATTCCTCCTGGAACAAAAAGGTCTTTTGGCCAACAAGCCAATGTAGTTACTAACCCCTTAGTTATCGGGCCAGGGTTGGAAATGAGACCCACAGCCCCTTCATCCCACTGTCCCCATGTTGGGTATAAAGAGCCCTGCCTCTTGGTTTTCATGTCGCTGTGCCATGCAAGTTGTCTAGGTGGTTCCTTTCCTGGCCTTGAACCTTAGCATCAGTGGAGAAAGGTCAAATCCAAGACCACAGGAGCCTTCATAGAATCAGTCAATGACTTTCCAATTCAGACCACGCCTAATTCCATGAAGCAATTCCGTGAAGCAATTCCATGACTCCCCAGTTCAGACCACACTTGTCTGCAGCTGATTTCTTTTGAAAGGCCCTGGACCTCCAGGAAGACACAGACCTATAATGGCAAGCCTTTTAGGACCTAGGAAGACCTCTGGGAAATGCATGTCTTTTTTTTTTTTTAATTTTAATTCTTGTGGCTGAAGCTAGCAGCTTCTTAGCACCTTACTTTTGCATATGAAAGGCCTGGTAATTACTACTTTCATCCTTAAAGCATGCAAGTGACATGCAAAATTAGCACTTGAGAGGATGCACTTTTAGACCTTGTTGTAAAGCAAAACTTATTATTTGAAGATAAATCAATTTCTGTTGCCTGTATTTGTGGTTTCCCCCAGATGGCTAATTACCAAAGATAAATGTGTATAAACACAAGCCTCATTCCTCTCCATCCGTCTTTCCTGCCTGCCTGTTTATCCAGAGGTTAATAATCGCAATTCTGTAGTGTATTGCCATAGTAATGGCTTTGATGGGTCCGACGACTTCATGACCTTTTGTTACAAGCAGAAGGACATGCACTTCAAGAAAGGAAGGTCATTTTAGAGATGAATGTGCAGATAACTGGCCTCACTGAAACGGAGCCAACAGGAAAAAGAAAACAGAAAACAAAAAAGAAGGGGAGAGAAAAACCCACACAAAACTGCACAAAACAAACAGCATAAACGCCACGGAAATCCGTTCACAGCAAAATTAAACAAGGTTCCTGCAAGCATTAATTTTCATATTTCCTGTTTATGCACTGTTAAAATTATTCCCTGGCTTTGATGTATGGGGGAGTAAGACTGTGGACCATCATTCAGACGCTCACCAAATTCAGTTAAGGACTGGAACATCCATTCAGATAGAACTGACTTCCTCTCTGGTCAAAAGGGCAAGTGGTAAGTGATGTGTTTCTGGAGAGAAGCTTGGGGCATCTGTACAAGGAGTGAGGTGTAGATTCTATTCCTTTCCTTCCCTTCCTTCCTTTCTTCTCTCTTCCCTCCCTCCCTCCCTCCTTCCTTCCCTCTTTCTCTCCCTCTTCCCTCCTTCCATCCCTCTTTACTCCCTCCCTCCTTCTCTCCCTCCCTCCCTTTGTTCCTGCCTCCCTTCCTTCCTCCCTTCCTTCCCTTCTTCCTGCCTTCTCTCCTTCCCTCCGTCCTTCTTCCCTCCCTCCCTCTCTTCCTTTCTCCTTCCCTCCCTCCCTTCCTTCCTTCCTTTTTCCCTCCCTCCCTCCTTCTGTACTTCTTTCGTTGCTAATTATAAAGTGACACATGCTCAATAGAACCACAAACACCACAAAAGAGTACACTGCACCTTCCCCCCACAGTCTCCCATCCCACTTTTTGGAGATAATCAGTGCTAAGAAATGATTAATTAAAAAACAGCTCTCTGATATGTGTAAGACATTCTTCTAAGCTGTTTAAAAATACTAATTCACTTTATCCTCATAAAATCCCCAGGTAGGTATCACTGTCCCTATTTTACAGGTGAGAAAATAGAAACTCAGATAAGTTAAGCAACCCCTTCAAAATCACATAGGCAATTACAGAAAGAGGAGGGCATCCAACCCCTGTCCGCAGACCTCCTGTGCTCTGTGCTGTGAATCTAAGGCCAGAACCACCAGTGTCCTTGAAAGCCAGGCACTTTCTTGTACTTGCAAACTGTTGAAGGAGCCTTAGCTGACACTGAAGACACAATTTTCTAACCACAGTGATGCTGAAAACCCTGGATTGTATCAAAGCAACATTGTATCAGACAGACTTAAACAGACAAGGATGACTTTATTGGAGGATGTCCCAATAGGAAAGAGAGATGTTGCCCAACTCCAAATAGAGATGGCCTTCATTAAGAGGCAAGTATATATACTATTTATTTATTTATTTTTGAGACAGAGACAGAGACAGAGTCTCAGGCTGGAGTGCAGTGGTGCGATCTCAGCTCACTGCAACCTCCATCCCCCGGGCTCAAGCAATTCTTCTGCCTCAGCCTTCCGAGTAGCTGGGATTACAGGTGTGTGCCACCACGCCTCGCTAATTTTTGTATTTTTAGTAGAAACGGGGGTTTCACCATGTTGGCAAGTCTGGTCTCAAACTCCTGACCCCTCAGGCAATCTGCCTGCCTAGGCCTTCCAAAGTGCTGGGACTACAGGCGTGAGCCGCCCCACCCAGCCACACATGTACTTTTAAATTGGTATGATTGTTCAGAGCTGAACGGTCATATTGTAGATTATATGATGCCAAAGGAACCCAAGATCAGAATGCAGGGTGAGCTTCTTGAACAGAAACATCCAAAGCTTCCCCACCTCTAAGTTCTGCTTTGCTCGTTAATAACAGTGCTCTTTATTATAGGGTGGAGCTTGTATGGTGACATGGGTACAAAATAGGAATAGAATATATATTTTTTCCCAGTTGTCTGTTGCTATGTAACCAGCCATCCCAAAATGTAGTGGTTGAAACCATAACACTTACTTTTGCTTACAAATCTATTATGTGCACAGGGCTTAGAAGGGACAGCTTATTTCTCCTCTACTTGGTATCCCCCAGGGCGGCCAAAAGTTTGGGGACTGGGATCATCCGAAGGTTCCCTCTCTTACCAGCTAATAGCTGATGATGGCTGTTGGAACTTACCTGGTCTTGACCGGGCAAGTGGCTCACACATGTAATCCCAGCACTTTGGGAAGCTGGGGCAGGCAGATCACCTGAGGGCAGGAGTTTGAGAACAGCCTGACCAACATGGAGAAACCCTGTCTCTACTAAAAATACAAAAAAATTAGCCAGGAGAGGTGGCGGCACATTCCTGTAATCCCAGCTACTCTGGAGGCTGAGGCAAGAGAATCGCTTGAACCCAGGAGGCAGAGATTGTGGTGGCCAAGATAATGCCATTGTACTACAGCCTGGGTGACAAGAGCAAAACTCTGTCTCAAAAACTAAAAGAAAAAGACCTTACCCGGGGGTCTTACCTGGGCTGTGGGCTGAACACCTCGATCATGGCCTCTACCTACGGCCAGGGTTTCTCCAAACACATTGGCTGGGCTTCAAAGATACATTTATCCTGGCTGGGCGCAGTGGCTCATGCCCGTAATCCCAGCACTTTGGGAGGCCAAGGCAGGTGGACCACGAGGTCAGGAGTTTGAGACAAGCCTGGCCAAGATGGTGAAGCCCTGTCTCTATTAAAAATACAAAAACTAGCCGGATGTGGTGGCGGGCACCTGTAATCCCAGCTACTCGGGATGCTGAGGCAGAGAACTGCTTGAACCGGGAGGTGGGGGTTGCAGTGAGCCGAGATTGCGCCACTGTACTCCAGCCTGGGTGACACAGCAAGACTCCATCTCAAGAAAAAGCCACATAGAAACTGTGTTGTTTTTTGGAATCCAGCCTGGGAGGAAGTCACCTCTGCTTCATTTTACTTTTTAGGCATATACAGCCTGTATTCAAGGGGAGGGAAATTAGAGGGATATTCCATTTGGGAGTATTCCTTTTGATAAGATGACCCCCTCCCTTTTTTTTTTTTTTTTTTGAGACAGAGTTTCACTCTTGTTGCCCAGGCTGGAGTGCAATGGCATGATCTCTGCTCACTGCAACCTCTGCCTTCAGGGTTCAAGTGATTCTTCTGCCTCAGCCTCCGAAATAGCTGGGATTACAGGCACCCGCCACCATACCTGGCTAATTTTTGTATTTTTAGTAGAGATGGGGTTTCACCATGTTGGCCAAGCTGGTCTCGGACTCCTGACCTCAGGTGATCCACCTGCCTCGGCCTCCCAAAGTGCTGGGATTACAGGCATGAGCCACCGTGCCCGGCCAGTAACTTTGATTATTGTGAATGCCTTAAAACTCATTTGTCAGCCTCCACTCACCAGATCAGGGCCCCCTGGATATATATACAAGCAGAATCATACCTGAATTCATCTCTATGCCTCAGTTTACTCATCTGAAAAATGAAGAAATGATAGTATCTATTGTATAAGATTGTCATGGGGACTAAATGACTTCATGCCTGCAAAGTACTTATTTTCTTGTTGTTGAGATAAGGTCTCATTTTGTCACCTAGGCTGGAGTGCAGTGGTGCAATCATAGCTCACTTCAGCCTTGAATTCCTGGGCTCAAGCCATCCTCCCACCTCAGTCTCCGGAGTACCTGGGACTAGAGGCATGCACCACCACATCTGGCTAATTTTTAAAAAATTATTTTGTAGAGACAGGGTTTTGCTTTGCTGCCCAGTCTGGTCTCGAACTCCTGGCTTCAAGCGATCCTCCCACCTCAGCCTCCCAAAGTGCTGGGATTATCAGTCATGAGCCACCTTGCCCAGCCTGCAGGATACTAAATACAGTATCTGCTGCACAGAAAGTGCTTGATAATGTTAGATATTATGATGACTGTAATGATTGGTGGTATTGCTCTCTCTCTCCAGATTCCAGCCCAGCCCTTTCAACTCTCCCAAATCTAAGCCAACAGTCAAGGTGAATTTCCTGTTTGTTCCCAGCTGCTCTCTCTCTATAGTTCCTTTCCTTCCTCCCTGGGTTTGCATTGCTGGTGGGTGCCTGAAGATCTCAAGGCTGTGCTGACTCAGATTTCAAGTGGGGCCTGGGCACGGTGGCTCCTGCCTGTAATCCCAGCACTTTGGGAGGCTGAGGTGAGTGGATCACTTGGGGTCAGGAGTTCAAGACCTGCCTGGCCAACATGGTGAAACTCCATCTCTAATAAAAATGCAAAAATTAGCCGGGCATGGTGGTGGGCACCTGTAATCTCAGCTACTTGGGAAGCTGGGGCAGGCGAATCGCTTGAACCTGGGAGGCAGAGGTTACAGTGAGCTGAGATTGTGCCACTGCACTCCAGTCTGGGTGACAAAATGAGATTCCATCTCAAAAAAAAAAAAAAAAAAAAGATTTCAAATGGACAGAGGCCCAGTGTCCCCATGACACCATCCACCAGCATCTACCTACTCTCGAGGAGCTGGGGATGCTTTGGGATCTCTCGCAAGGGCAGCCCTGAGCTCATGTGAAGATGATATACTAGCTGGGATGGTGGAAGTGACATTCCAAATGAGGAAAATTAACTGTCCCAACCAGAGCTGGAATTTAAAGGTGGTGATGACAGGAAGTCTCATGAATATATGGTCCTGACCACAGGCCTGCCAGAAATCAGCCTCGGCTGGAAAATTGAGCTGTGATTATTACAAAGAGTCAGAATGATGGCTTCAGTCACGATGCTTCGGGAGTTTCATAAAGAGCAGCCCAAACAATTTCGACATTAAGTATTTAGAGAGAGAAGGATGGTTTGTAAAGGAGCGTCTTGTTATTCCCTGAAAAGCTACTATGAAGATGTCAGGCGTATGGAAATAACAGATGGGAAAGGCGAGCGGAGATCATTACTCTGAACTCTAAGTGCCATTATTGACAAGCGCAACCCACATGGCTGAGCAAATAGATGTGCCTGAGAGTGGGAGGGAGACGCATGAAGAAAGGGAAGCATAAACCAGATATTCCAAACATCGGGGGGTGAAGAGATATTGCATTAGGATGCTAGCGTTCTTCAAAGTTAAAAAAATAAAAGGCTTCAACTGGCATGTGAGTGAGGAAGATCCCCTCAGCAGTTAATTAACAGGCTAATTTGTTTTTTATTTCTAGATGACATAGTTGTTCTCACTGTTGGGGGGAATCACTCTGAGCATCTGATGAAAATGGTGCTTTCTTTCTCTTTCTTTTTTTTTTTTTTTTTTGAGACAGAGTCTTGCTCTGCTGCCCGGGCTGGAGTGCAGTGGCGCAGTCTCAGCTCATTGCAAACTCTGCCTCCAAGGTTCAAGAGATTCTACTGCCTCAGCCTCCTGAGTAGCTGGGATTACAGGCATGCACCACCACATCTGGCTAATTTTGTAGTTTTTAGTAGAGACAGGGTTTCTCCATGTTGGTCAGGCTGGTCTCGAACTCCTGACCTCAGGTGATCCACCTGCCTTGGCCTCCCAAGCTGGGATTACAGGCATGAGCCACTGCACCCGGCCTTTTCCTTTTTCTCTCTTTGTGGAGACCACTGCCACCTCCCCAGAGCCACCCCATGTTGACCACTAGATGCACTGGAAGCAGGCTGTCTTGGGAAGGGAGTGTGGCCTGGAATAAGGCAGTTCTCTTCAGCTGAGGGCAAGTTCTGGAGACAGAGCAGCTGAGGGAATGGGCGCCTCTGTCCAGCAGCAGAAGATCTGGGTAGCACATAACGGTGTCCACTACACCATGGAGTCCTGCTTTGAAGAAGCCACTACACCATGGAGTCCTGCTTTGAAGAAGCCACTGGTGCCTCTTGTGCTCTATGAAACATGCTTTGGGCAAGCTGCCTCTAAGACTGCAGTTCAGAGATAAGCAATCTCTGATTGGAAGCTATGGGTCTTATCGTATTTAACCATTCAGAGCATCTAATGTAGCAAACTGTGACATTACATGAGTCTACCTCGTTTAGGCACTTTGGGAACGTTTTGGCACAATTAGGCGCAATCTCTGTAAGGTAAGTTTAGAAAATCTGCATACGGTATCTAGAAATAAGTGATGTTGAGTGTCTGATAGTGTCACGCAGACTTCAGCTAGTTGGTGGCAGAGCTGAGACTAGGAGAGGGGCCTTGCTCTTAGATCCCTTTTGTTCCATTGCACCTACATGCCCTTGGTTCTGGAGCCAGAGATGTGAAGAAGTTATATTCAGGGATCGCTTCACCGAAAGGGCAGCCAGTCTTCTGATTTGGAAATTCTATTTTGAGACCAGTTAAAAGAGAGAAATTTCAGTTCATTTCTCATTTGTCATTCACCAGGTCTGGGATGTCCCTGGGCAATGCTAAGCTAACATTCCGCAGTGTCTACAAGATGACACACAATATGTTGAAAGGAAGGCATTAAAGACCTTTGACGGCATTAGAAGAGGGTAATAACAGCCTCCCAAGAGTGGTAAGAACAGGAGCAAATGTGAACTGAAGATCAAACATCAGCCAGCTACATAAGACAAGATTGAAATGGGATGCCAGGCAGCCTCCGGGGGTGGGAAGAGGCGACGTGCAGGATCAGTGCTCTGAAACGGGAACACGACTGATCTCCAAAATCAACAGATGGACACATCACAGCCTAATTTAGATACTACCTTGAGGTGACTGCCACTGGGGTTTTGATTTTGCTTCTGTAAGTATTTCACGGCTTTGCCAGAATATAAATAGAGTACACTGAGACCAAGCTTGAAGAGCCCTAAAAGAAGTTATAGCCCGATGTCTTCATTTTCCTTGTCAGCAAACCGAAGCCCAGACTTCATTGACTTGCCTAAGGTGACACGGCAAGTTAGTAACAACACAAGAAGAGAAATCAGGCCTTTTAAAAATATATTTTTGAACAGATCTATTCATTTATTTTATAGACATTGGACATTTTGTGTGCATGGTCCCTGGGTTTAAACCCAATAGACTGTAGAGTTGATTAGGGCTTGATTTCAGGAAGTTCTCAATCAACTGAGCAAAGAGATTCATCCACAAATGATAAAAGGACAGACCAGGCGCAGTGGCTCACGCCTGTAATCCCAGGGCTTTGGGAGGCAGAGGCGGGTGGATCAGCTGGGGTCAGGAGTTCGAGACCAGCCTGGCCAACATGGTGAAACCCCATCTCTACTAAAAATACAAAATCAGCCAGGTGTGGTGGCGCATGCCTGTAATCCCAGCTACTTGGGAAGCTGAGGCAGGAGAATTGCTTGAACTGGGAGGCAGAGGTTGCAGTGAGCCGAGACTGTGCCACTGCACTCCGGCCTGGACAACAAAGTGAAATTCCATCATAAATAAATAAATAAATAAATAAATAAATAAATAAAAATAGGACAGAGGACAGAAGAAAGTGTAACATAAGAGCTTTTCACAAATGCTAAATAATATGTTATGGACAAAGCGCTGAAAGCCTCCGATGAATCCTGAGGTACTTAGAAAATCGGTAGAAGTGTTGTACTTGCACGCTAGTCCTGGTTTGCACCAGACCATCCTGGAAGGAGAGTCAGTGTCTTTAATTTTCAGCCTCCAGTCTGTCAATGTCCAGCACCAGTTCTGAATAGGCAAGAGGGTACATTAAGTGTTTTAGGTCCAAAGCCGTTAGGACCTGGATTGCCTTTGTCAGCACTGGGTCCAGTGCTCTCCAGGCCTGGCCACCCAGTACAGCCAAATAGCTCAGTATAAAGAAACAGATTTGGCTAGGCACAGTGGCTCATGCTTGTCATCCCAGCACTTTGGGAGGCCGAGGCGGGCGGATCACTTGAGCTCAGGAGTTCGAGACCAGTCTGGACAACCCAGCCAAATCCTGTCTCTGGAAAACATACAAAAATTAGCTGGGCATGGTGGTGCATGCCGGTAGTCACAGCTACTTGGGAGGCTGAGGTGGAGGGATTGCTTGAGCCCGGGAGGTCAAGGCTGCAGTGAACTGTGATTGTACCGCTGCACTGCAGCCTGGGTGACAGAGCAAGACCCTGTCTCAAACCAATAAATAAATAAATAAAATAAAAAATGGATTACAAGGAGAGAGGGGAGTCTCACAGTACCCTTTCCAGGAAGCACCCCCTAGCCCTGTCTTTATGCCTCGGCTCTCTCTCCCCCTGCATTTCAGAATATGATATGGGCTTCTCTTAGAGTATCTGTCTCATGATCCTGCTATCTTTGCCCTGATTTGTGTGTGTGTGTGTGTGTGGCTTATTTGTTATCATGCATATGTTCCAGTCAAGTCAGCCATAGCTTCTGGGATTCTGCGACTATGGAACTCTGGTGTCGACAGCTATTTGGGCTGTTATAGGTTCTCTGATTCTTCAGAAAGAGAAGTTAAATTTATCTGGCGCAAATTAGATGAGCTTCCCACCCCTCTTCCCATCAACTGTGGTCAGGGCAGTAGTCAACCACTACAGTTGAAAACTCATAGGCTTTCGGTGCCATCAATGGCTATGACAGGCATTAGCCCCGGAGTGCCAACAGCTGGGCGGGTACCCTAAATGTGTCTACTGATCAACCCCCAAACATGCCTTCCTTGCCGTCATTCAGATTTGGGGAGATTCAGCCTCAGTTTTTCCCTTTCCTTTTCCTTTCCTTTCCTTTCCTTCTTTCCTTCCTTCCTTCCTCCTCTTCCTCCCTCCCTCCCTCCCTTCCTCCTTCTTTCTTCCTTCCTTCCTTCCTTTCTTCCTTCCATTCACTCTCTCTCTCTCTTTCTTTCTTTCATTCATTTCGTTTTTTGAGATAGAGTCTCACTCTGTCATCCAGGCTGGAGTCAGTGGCATCAACTCTGCTCACTACAACCTCTACCTCTTGGGTTCAAGCAATTCCTCATGCCTCAGCCTCCTGGATAG
The DNA here is from genome assembly GCF_001604975.1 of Cebus imitator. Lineage (NCBI taxonomy): Eukaryota > Metazoa > Chordata > Mammalia > Primates > Cebidae > Cebus > Cebus imitator. The sequence continues at coordinate 1,345,778 of NW_016107468.1, forward strand.
CTGGGATTACAGGTACCTGTTTCTCTTTCCCTTCCCCTTTCCCTTCCCTTCCTTTCCTTTCTCTTTTCTATATTTTACTTTCTCTGTCACCTAGGCTGGAGTCAGTGGCACGATCTAAGCTCACTACAGCCTCCGTCTCCTGGGTTCAAGGGATTCTCGTGCCTCAGCCTCCTGAGTAGCTGGGATTACGGGTGCCTGCCACCATGCCTGGCTAATTTTTGTATTTTTAGTAAAGATGGTATTTGCCATGTTGGCCTGGCTAGCCTTGAACTCCTGGCCTCAAGTGATTTCACCCACCTCAGCTTCCCAAAGTGCTGGGATTACAGGCATGAGACACCATGCCTGGCAGTTTTTCCATTTTCAACCAAGCTCTCCATCACCGTGGTGTTAGGCTTCATTGATTATCCAGTATCATCCTGCTCAGGTTGCCCTAGCAAAATATTACAGGCTAGGTGGCTTCAATGACAGAAATTTATCTTATCCCGGTTATGGAGGCGGAAAGTCCCAGATCAAGGTGCCAGCAGGTTTGGTTTCCAGTGAAGTCTCCCTTTCTGGCTTGTAAATAGCTGCTTTCTAACTGTGACATTCCCTCTGTGTGCATGTTCTACTAGTGTCTCCTCTGCTTATAAGGGCACTATGCCTCTTGGTTAGGGCCCCACCCTTATGACCTCATTTAACTTTATTTACCTCCTGTAAGGTCCTATTTCCAAATACAGCCACACTGGTGATCAGGGCTTCCAAACATGTATTCTAGAAGGATATGGTTCAGTCTATAGCACACAGCAATCCTCTGTTAACAGGGAGCCCTCCCAGAAGCAGGGGTCCCTTGTGGCTGGGATCTTATATCATTGTCCTGGGAAAGCTGCTGCTAATGGGGTCACAACAGCCATGTGACAGCTTTGGTCAATACTAAAATAGGTAAAAGAAATTTAATTAGGATAGGCAAAAAAAATTAATTAGGCAAAAAATGTAAGAATAGTAGCTATCTTTTGGAGGGAGAACCAGAAAAGTGACGAGGCTTCTGAGAAGCTACTTTTTGATCTGAGTGCTGGTTGCATGGCTGGTTCAGTTTGTGAAAATTCATGAACCTGTGTATTTATGACATGTGTCTTCTGTGTGAGTGTTTGTTCTAGTCACCCAGTGATGGGTAACAAATCACTTCAAAACTTGATGGCTTAAAGCAACATTAACTTTTCTCATGAATCTGCAATTTGGACAGAGCTTGGAAGGGGTAACTTGTATTCACTACATTCATCATCTGCTGGGGCAGCTGGAAGGCTGGGGGACTAGGATTATGTGAGGCTTTCTCACTTCCATATCTTTCAGTTGATGCTGGCTACTATTGAATTGAATTGGTGCTAGCTTTGGGTCAAACCTTAGTTGGGGCTTCTGCCGGGAACACCTACATGGAGCCTCCTCATGTGGCCTGGGCTTCCCCACAACATGGCGGCTGGGTTTTAAGACTGAGCATGGAGACTCAGGTGGAAGTCATAACTGTCTTTTATGACCTTATCTCCAAAGTGTGTTGTGTCACTAGCCCTGAATTCTGCTCATCAAGACAGCCACAAATGCCCATCCAACTTCAAAGGCAGGAAAAAAATTTACTCTATCTCTGGCTGGGGAATGGCAAAATTCTGAAGGATTACTAGGGACCAATATATTGCGGTGGCAAATTTTGGAAAAAAAAAATACATCCTACTATAATGTTGTACTTTAAAAAAAAGTTTAAATTTTAGGTAAAATAAAATTGCGGAAAAATATAGCCGATTGCTTGGAAGAAACAAGTGGAGATAAATGACAAAGCAGAACAAAATCAAAGAGTCTAATGTCATATCATATCTCTTAATCCACTCTTGATCTTCTAAGAGCCTCTAGCATTGTAAAAATCTTTGCCATGCTACTATCTTACATGGAGTAAAATAGTAAACAAAAAGCCCTCAGCAACCCACATTGTGGCAGTAGGCAGGTTATTACATGGGGCTGGTTGAGACTTGTGTATTTTTTTTCTGGTCATTTGTAATCATAGTGGAAGAAAAGAACATTATCTGTAAAATAAGAGGCTGTAGTGTCCAGGAAATGGAGCATGAAAAGGATTTGTGCGGTGATGTAGAGATTAGAAAGAACAACTCATGTGAATTAGTAAATGGCAGGCAAATACAGTACATTCAAGTGTAACTTCAGGGAAATTTCAAAGGATTTGTTACAGGAAGAACTAGAAATTCTCCAAAGCAATATTAAATACTGATTTTTTTTCCTTAACGGAGTAGTGATTCCCTTGGAAGGATGTGACAAGCATTCCAGTCTCAAGGTGGTATCAGAGCGCATTCCCATTGAAATACTTGGACGCTCCTCCTCCAGTTATCATGCTCTCTTTTTTCCACTCGAGGTCATGCCTAAACATATGTGTGTGCACTCTTATCCCATGACATCATCCAAAAGCCAATCTATCCATCTGTGGATTCAGGCTTAAAACCGATGATGCGTCTGGGCACAGTGGCTCACACCTGTAATCCCAGCACTTTGGGAGGCCAAGATGGGCGGATCACCTGAGGTCAGGAGTTCAAGACCAACCTGGCCTGTTGGGAAAAGCAGCAAAGGAGAAAGGACTTACAGAACGCCTACATAAATTGGTTATGAGTAACATGTAAATAAGGAACAAGAAACTGCGGAAGGCCACAGGAGGCCTCTGAGGAGGAAAGCCTCACCGTGCCTCATGTTCTGGTGCAGGGTGACCTCAGCTCCGGTACCATAAACATTGTGCTCAAGGATGTAAAACCCCTTCATAGCTCTATGACATAGCCAGATTCACAGGCTCCTTGAAAGGCCCATGTTCCACCAGCTGTACATAGATAATAAGCTAAAGATAACACATGTTCTTGTTCTGTGAAACTCCCAAACTGCCACTGTTATCTATCTTTAGAATGACACACCAGTTCTGGCTCACTAATTCACTTCTGGCCCATTGATTCACTTCACCATCACTCCACCCCTATGCTATAGATCAAAGCGATTATAACCAATACATAGAATGGATGATCAGTGCTCGGGGCCTTCACTGCCTCCTCCAGAGTAATAAGTGATGGCCCCCTGGTCCCACTATCTCTCTTAATCTGTCTTTTTCTCATTCCCTTGTCACCACTGAACTCGGGGTACCCATGGGTGATGTAGGGCTGGCTCCCTACATTTTGGTGCCCAATGGAAGGCTCACGGATCCCTACATTCTGGCACCCAGTGTGTGGGGCTCATGGATTCACTACACCGGCCAACACGGTAAAACGTCATCTCTACTAAAAATGCAAAAATTAGCCGGGCATGGTGGCAGGCATCCGTAATCCCAGCTACTCACGAGGCTGAGGCAGGAATCACTGGAACCTGGGAGGCAGAGGTTGCAGTGAGTCAAGATCACACCACTGCACTCTAGCTTGGGCAGCAGAGTGAGACTCTGTTTCCAAAAACAAAACAAAAAAACAAAACAAAACAAAACAAAAAAACTGATGAAACTTCATCTCTGTTTTCAGAAATTTTCTTGGCTCCTTTTTGCTCAATTTCTGGCTAATTCTGGGCTCCAGGCATGCATCATTGCACCTTCTGACTCTCTCCATTTTGTCATGTATGATATGCCCTGCTTCACCCCTTGAACTTGGGGGCAGACTTAGTTCTTCCATTTTGTGTCTCTGAGAAATGGGTTTCTTTGGCCCCCAAATTTCGTATCCCTGGCCACTTTAAATCATTCTATCAACATAAGGGCTGGTTCTTGGTTCCCATCCTTAACATTCATCTGAGAGTCCTACAACCCTAATACAAGACAGCAGGACCACCTAGGGTCACAACTTGCTCAGACTGGTTACGGATAGGGTGTGCATTCTGGCTCAAACAGTGAGGAAGCCGCTCAGGACAACCACACTGCTGACATCTTCAGAGGCATCTCATTATGACAAAGTTTAGTAAAGAGTAGAATGCAGGCGCCCACAGATAACTGCAAGCCCCCTCAAGCTTAGCAGTGGCCCTAACTCAGATCTCTTCCTTCTAGATCAACACAGCTGTTAAGTCAGGTCTTAGCTCCTACAGCACATTTACCACAACCTCCCTAGTGTACAGTTTCTGGGTTCTCAGTTAATATTTGTTAAATGGATGAAAAACTGTCTATGTATCTCTTTTATCATTAAGTCATTGAGACCCCCAAATTGTATGTCCTCAGAAAAAAAAGTTAAGTCTTTCCAACATGGATTTGTATTTGCACTGCATTTTCCATTCCAGTGGCAACTCAAAGTACCATTTGGTGCCGTAAGCATGAATGAAAATTGTGCAGGGCTTCTCATGGACAGAATAATAAGTCACATCAGCTCTCCATCCGGACTGTATCCATCTGGGCCCTTCATCCTCATCCCCCAATAGCTCTACTCTTCTTACTCTGAAAAAGATGACAGCTATATTTGTGGTTGAGTTGAGTGAATTAGAGATAATTTCCCCTTTCTCTACACCAGCTGTTTCCTTAAGATCAAGAGGGTGGTAAATTCTCATTGTGTTCTCTCCTCAGCATAAGAGCACCCAACCTCAGGATGAGTCTCTTCTGCTTAAGAAGAGCAATCATTTGCCACTTGACTTTTCACTTCCTCGTCTCGGAGGGGGTCAGTATTTTTTAACCAACTGTGTGTGAATTGCTTCCCTGTCAGCATTTCGACATTACTGGGTTGACCTCTCTTTAAGAGCCTTTCTACTTCAAAAACGTAGAGATATATTTGAGAATGGGGTTAAGGAAGGCCATTTGAGGGATAGATAATAAGACATCATTAATGAATGTCAGTTAAACATCAAGCACACATTTTTATCTTTGAGTTCTTGGGGAAACTTTGAAAAGTTATATCTGAATAAACAGCCCAAAGACCTTAGAAAGGAGCACAATTTAGTTAATTCCTTAGACGTTTATTATGAGCCTATGAAGGGTAAGACCCTGTCTGTCTTGGTTCTGTCTTGTTCAGCAGTGGAAGATTCATAATGGCACCTGCCTGGTTGGAGGGAGGTTTAAGAAGATGACAAAGAGAAAGTGCCTGGTGCAGGATAAGGACTCAGGAAAGGCCCACGTTGTCCCCCCTTAGAGCTTCAGCTAGATTCCAATCTAGCAAAGAGGCAAAACAAAGCAAAACAACAGCAAAGGTGTTGTCATAAGACAAACAAATTTTTCCATAAGACAAAATAAGGAAAATGCTGTGACAGAAGGCCAAACCATGTCTAACGGGAGGGAAAGGCAAGGGAGGTTGTACTAATCTGTTCTCACACTGCTAACAAAGACATATCTGAGACTGGGTAATTTATAAAGGAAAGAGGTTTAAGGGACTCTCAGTTCCACATAGCTGGGGAGGCCTCAGAATCATGGCAGAACATAAACAAAGAGCAAAGATACTTCTTACATGGCAGCAGGCAAGAGCGCATATGCAGGGGAATCCCCCTTTATAAAACCATCAGCTCTCATGAGACTTATTCACTATCAGGAGAACAGCACAGGAAAGATCCACCCGCATGATTCAATTACCTCCCACTGGGTCCCTCCCATGACATGTGAGAATTATGGGAGCTACAGTTGAAGATGAGATTTGGGTGGGGACACAGCCAAACCATTTCAGAGGTTATCAGAGATTCTCCTTATGGCCAAGGTTACATTTGCTCTAGGGGTTGAAGAATGAGTAGAGGTTCCACACATGTGGATGTGAGTAGGATATTGTGGACTATAAACATAAAGTAAGGGTTTCAATTAGAACCAACTAATATTTCACACTGCCTGGGTATGCCAGGGAAAGTGGAAGTCAATGCATTCCAAGGACTGAGTGGTTCCTGGGTGGCCTTTTATCTCAAGAGGTGGTGGAATGAGACATGGCAAGCACCAACCATCCAGCTGGAGCTGTAGGATCCCATCCATGATGAGATCACAACTGCATGCTAAGAAAGATTGGTTTGCAGGATCTATAAGACGTATTGAGGGGAGAGACTCGGGGCTGGGAAGGTAGAATGAGGACGCTGAGAAAATTCAGGTCAGGGGTCATTAGGTCTTTGACTAGGGCTGTAGCCAAGGAACTTGGAGAGGTGAAACAGGGGCTGTAGAACTTGAATGTTACCCACTTGGGGCTGGCAGTTGGCTTGGAGGGATGCCTAGAACACTTGTCTCGAAATGGGTGTGCAGAGATAGATCAGGGCTCTAACTTAGCTTCATCTTAGTTATTTACAGAAGCTGTGTATGTGTATGGCAGAGAGAGCTTATGGAGAGATGAGAGGTAGAATAAATCACCTCCAAGTTACCCTTTTAGCACTTTCACTAGAAAAGAGGGTGGAGATGAGCTTGAAATCAAAATCATTATCACCTTCAATGCCTGAATTAGGTTTCAGGCTTCTCTTTCTTCCCTTGTGAAATGAGAAGCATTGAATGGACTTTATGCAATGTTACTTTGAATATTATGAGTCTATGGATTTCATACTTGCTCCCCTTGAGAGTCAGATCTCTGTGGTTTGATTAAGAATAGATCTTGCGAATTTCTGTGGTTTGCATGGTTGCTACCAGAGGTTCCAGGAAGCCAGAGGATGGTTATAGCTGTAGCTTTGAGGTGGATTTGTTTTGTTTTGTGAGATGGAGTTTTGCTCTTGTTACCCAGGCTGGAGTGCAATGGTGCGATCTTGGCTCACTGCAACCTCCGCATCCGGGGTTCAAGTGATTCTCCTGCCTCAGACTCCCGAGTAGCTGGGATTACAGGCATGTGCCACCACGCCCAGCTAATTTTTGTATTTTTTAGTAGAGATGGGGTTTCCCCATGCTGGCCAGGCTGGTCTCGAACTCCTGACCTCAGGTGATCCACCTGCCTCAGCCTCCCAAAGTACTGGGATTACAGGTGTGAGCCACTGTGCCCAACCTGAGGTGGATTCTTTTTTTTTTTTTTTTTTTTTTTTGAGATGGAGTCTCGCTCTGTAGCCCATGCTGGAATGCCGTGGTGTGATCTCAGATCACTGCACCTGAAGTGGATTTTTTAAGCATAACTTGCTGGGCTGTGCTCCCATAACCTCTATTTACCCAGAATCTCTTCTATTTTCCTAAAATTCTTGGTGTCTCAGTGGAATACATAAGCTGTTTTATATTACAAATTAAATTAGAGTCTGCTGTGGTTTGAATATTTTTCCTCTCCAAAACTCATGTTAAATGGAGACATTTAATCCCAGTGTGGCAGTATGGAGAAGGGGGGGTCTTTAAGAGATGATTAAATCACATGGTCTCTGCCCTTATGAACAGATTAATCAATTCATGGATTAATGGTTAAATGGGTCAATAGATTAATGGGTTACTATGGGAGAGGAACTGATGACTTTATAGGAAGAGAAGGAAGAGAGACCTGAGCTAGGATGCCCGCACACTAAGCCCCTCCCCATGTGCCCTGTGATTCCTTGGGACTCTGCAGAGAGTCCCACTGTCAACAAGGCAGTCACCAGATGTAGACTCTCAATCTTGGTATTCTCAGCCTCCATCACTGTAAGAACTAAATTTATTTTCATATAAATTGCTCAGTTTCAGATATTCTCTTAAAGTCAACAGAAAATGGACTAAGAGTTGTTGTCATGTAGAATGCATATGACCCATTGTGATAATATTTCTTCCATATTTTTCCCTGGCAAATAATGTATAAGACAAGAGAAGTTTGTATTGTATGCTAATAATTTCAAAGTATCCCATTGCTAGTTCTGGAAGGTAAGGGTATGGGGAGGCACTCTATAAGACTTTTAAATTCTCAGGATCCTGTCCAAGGCAGGTTTTAAGCTTTAGTCTTATGTGTGTCTGGAGAGGGCAGGTAAAAGGTATATAAACCTATTAATATCCTTCAATGTTTTTCTTATGAAAATACTTAGACATACAGAGAAGTTGAGATAACTGTACAGTGAATATCCATATGCCCACAATCTGGATTCTTCTGTTAACATTTGACTGTATTTGCATTTTCATATCTCTATCCATGTATTTGTTCATCAATCTAGCTTATCTTTTTATACTATACAAATTGCAGACATTAGAATGCTTCTGCCTAAATACTTCAAGCTTGCTGATTTTAATAACCTAATAATAAGAATGGATAACTTTTTTGAGCCCTTACTATATTTTAGGCACTGAGCTAGACACTTTATACATTATTACCTCATTTCCTCCTCATGATGATCAACAAAGCTAATGTGATCTTCATTTGCCTATTATCTCCATTGGACAGATGTGGTTTGAACCCAGGTCTGCATGATTCTCAAGTCACACTTCAATAAACACAAAACTCATGTCAAATGTTGGACATCATCACATGGCATTATCAGGCTGCAAAACCCCAAACCAGTTACAGGATTAGGCTTGATTCTAGGCTGGAAATGGGCTTATCACTTAAGGTGAAAATGGTTACAGACAAGACCTATGTTTAAAATGAACCAAGAGGAAAAATAACAAAAAGAGCTTGAGAGCCAGAGTCCTAGGGAATCTGAGACCATAATTAGCAAGGACTGATACAGAGCAAATACTAAGAAATTAGACATATATATTGGAAGTTTAAGTGAGGAACAGAGTCTCTTGGTATCTTTTTTCCTCTTTCCTCCATTCACTTGCAGTTCCAGTAATCTGTGCCTTAAATCTAAATGACACTGATAAGTGGAACAAATGATGCCACCACTATGATCAATAGGCATGTACCAAGATCAAGCTTCCAGATCAAAAAAATAAAGTATAAGGCCAGTTATCCATCCTTTGAGACTGATCCTTCAGTAGAGAAATTTCATGTGGTAGAGAAAATTATAGTTGTTTTTATACCCTTAGGCAACCTCCCACCATCCCCTACATCTTCCTAATCTCTTTGCAGTTAGACAGATTGGCATAAGACTGGTTTTTGCAGATGGGCTATGAGTGGGAGTTATGTGGTCACTTCCAGGCTAATGTGTTTAAGAGTTGGCACAGCACTGTCCAAGAGACTCTTCTCTTGCCACGTATGAGGGGACTTCAAAAAATGGAAAAATGGAAGTTAAATTAAATGGAATTTTAAAAGTAAAAACTATGAACTTCATTTATCAATGTAAGCTCCATCAAGTTCAAGACACTTTTGTAAGTGTTGAGACCAGTACTTTAGTTCACCTCTCAAGAACCAAGACTCTTGAGAATGTAAACATGTCCATGTGATCCTTTTTACATTATTAACAGAAGAAAAATGGGTGCCCTTTATAGATTAAGATTGAGAAACAAAAAGAAGCCAGAAGGGGCCAAGTCACGACTGTTACATGATGCCTAATGATTTTCTACTGAGAAGCTTGCGAAATCGCCCTTGTTTGATGAGAGGAGGTAACAGAAGCATTGTGGTGGAGGGAAATTCTCACCACTTTTACCTCTTGGTAGCCATTGCTTTGATTTTGCTTTGTCTTCAGGATTGTACTGGTAAAGCCATGTTTCAACTCTTGTTACGATTCTTTGAAGAAATATTTCAGGATCTTAATCACGCTTGTTTGAAATTTCTATTGAAATCTCTGCCTTTGTCTGTAGCTTACCTAGGTGTAATTGCCTTGGCACTCATCCACTGGAAAGTTTGCTAAACTTGAATTTTTCAGTCAGAATTGTGTAAGCTGAATCAGTTGAGATATTTATGGTATCGGCTATTGTTTCTGCTCTTACTTGTGGCTCCTTTTCAATTAAGGCACAAACAAGAGGAATATTTTCTTTGCAAATATTTGTGCATAATCTGCCATTGCAGGCCTCTTTATCATCTCATCTTTTCTTAAAACGAGGTATTTATTTGTAGACTGATGATTTCTCTGGGGGCATTTTTCCCATAAACTTTTTGTAAAACATCAATGATTTTACCATTCTTCCACCCAAGCTTCACCATAAATTTTACATTTATTCTTGCTTCAATTTTAACAAAACTAATGTTGCTCTGATAAAGGCTCTTGTCAAACTGATTTCTTATCTTTAGTGCCTCGAACTAGATCCTGTTCAGATATGTTATAACAAGTTAGTATGAGTTTATTTTGATGCAAAAAAAAGAGAAATCTGTGCATAGTTTTTCCATAATATGTATTTTTCTGTGAACTTTTTGAAGACATCTCATATATAACCCTTAGTTGGTGGAGCCACAGAAAGGCAACCCTGAGTCACTGCTTAGTCACTGGGCTGCCTTGGAGAGTTGATGAGACCTCAGCAAACTTTACATGAATAAAAAAAATGAGCCGTTATGTTTTAACCACCGGAACTTGGAGGTTTGTTTGTTCCTGCAACAAAGGTTAGCTTTTTTGACTAATGCACTGAAGACAATGGATGGTGAATGCCAAGAGGTGGGAGAATAACTGGGAGTAGAGAGGGAAAGCTTTATTAATAAGCTAGAGAATTAAAAAGACAAGAAGGTTTAGACAAATAGGAAGGAGGAAAATTCAACTAGAAGGATAAAGGGAAAGAGGTACAGATGTAACGTAACTCAGTGTTTGCTGGGGGCTACGAGGCTGCAACTACAGATGAGTATCATAAACCATCACATGAAGTTGCTTATCTCTTATTAAAAATCCAGAGACAGGCTGGGCACCGTGGCTCATGCCTCTAATCCCAGCACTTTGGGAGGCCAAGGTGGGCGGATCACCTGAGGTTGAGAGTTCAAGACCAGCCTGACCAACATGGAGAAACCTCATCTCTACTAAAAATGCAAAAAATTAGCTGGGCATGGTGGCACATGCCTGTAATCCCAGCTACTTGGGACGTTGAGGCAGGAGAATCGCTTGAACCTGAGAGGCAGAGGCTGAGGTGAGCTGAGATCGCTGCACTCCAGCCTGGGCAACAACAGCTAAACTCCGTCTGAAAAAAAAAAAAAATCCAGAGAGGGCTGGGTATGGTGTTTTATATCTGTCATCTCAGCAATTTGGGAGACTCAGGCAGGAAGACTGCTGGAGTTCAGAAGTTTGATAGCAGCCTGGGAAACACAGCAAGGCCCCATCTTTTCAAATATTAAAATTAAAAAAAAAATAGCCAGTCATGATGGCATCACTGCACTCCAGCCTAGGTGACAGAGTGAGGCTCTGTCTCGAAAAAAAAAAAAGAAAAATTTAGAGAGTAATTCCATGATCTTCCTAGATGCTGATTTTCTTCATTTCTAAACATCTACCTTTGAAACTCCTACTTTAAACCCAGTCTGTCTTGTTCTAACATAAGGTCTTCTTGTTCTTAGAATAAAAAATACAGTTGCTCACGATCACCCATAAAATATTGCTTCATTACCTTGAAGACTGTAATTAACTATATATCAGCCTCTGGCTCCAGGCAAATATCCATAATTCCTTTAGTCTTTCCTCACAGTCTGCTTCTAACCTGTTAATCATTTCCCTTGTCCTCTTACCATCATCAGTAGCAGGGGAAGAAAAAAAGCCCCTTAAATAGAAGCTAATCACACACGGCATTCTGTTAGACACTTTGCAAATGCTCCCGTATTAAACAAAATCAGATTCACATACAAGCACACACCAGCACAGGGACATGTGTTTGTGTGTGGGTGAACAGATTCTGTTTTTAAAGATAGATTAGCAGTCTACATAAGCAAGAAAAAGAGAAGATTATTTAATTCACAAAAGGTTTAATGTGAGTACTTCGCATTTTCTTTTTTTTCTTTCTTATGGCGATAGTATCCCACTCCTTCACCCAGACTAGAGTACAGTGGTGTGATCATAGCTCACTGCAGCCTTGAACTCCTGGGCTCAAGCAATCCTTTCTGAGCTTCCCAAGTAGCTGGGACTGTAGCTGGACACCATCTCACCCAGCTTACTTTTATTTTTTGTAGAGATGGGGTTTTGCTATGCTGTGCAAGCTGGTCTTGAACTCCTGGCCTCAAGTAACCCTCCTGGCTCAGCCTCTCAAAGTGCTGGGGTTACAGACGTGAGCACCTAAAACTATATCCAGCCAATATGTGATTATTTCAAAAAGTAAACTCTCCTAGGTATGTTTTAAAATGAGATTTAAGGCCAGGAGAGGTGACTGATGCCTATAATCCCAGCAGTTTGGGAGGCCATGGCCAGCGCATTGCTTGAGGTCAGGAGTTTGAGACCACTCTGGCCAACATGGTGAAACCGTGTCTCCACTAAAAATACAAAAATCAGCTGGGCGTGGTAGTACACACCTGTTACCCAGCTACTCAGGAGGCTGAGGCAGGAGAATCACTTGAAGCTGGGAGATGAAGGCTACAGTGAGCTGAGGTCCCATCACTGCACTCCAGCCTGGGTGACAGATTCTGCCCCCTCCCAAAAAGATGAGATTTAATTTATCCTCTTTTTAAAAATGCTTAAACAAATGAAAATAGAGGAGAAGAAAAGGGATGCCTAGACTTTATTAAGGGTAATGAGATTTGTGTGGAAGAGGAGAAATGAAAGCTGCTATTAGGAAAAGAGAGGCAGGAGAAGGGAGTTTACTTCTCTCAAAGAGCGGCAGGTGATGGGGAGAAGCATTCTCCATATAAAGGCATATGGTCACTGCCGTATATTGCCTGATGTGGTGTATTAGGTGTATTAGTCAGGAAAAGCTGACAATGCAGCAGTAACAAGCTTCTGCAGGGGTCTTGACCTTGCCTGGGAAATAGATCCAAGAGTCTTTAGCACCCTAGAATAATGCGTTTGAGAGTCACCTGGTAAATCTTTTTTTACCACCCCATAAATTCTGATCCTTTGGTTTAGGGGTAGGCCCAGGGATTAACCATTGACCAAACACCAGGTGACTGATGTTTTTGCTGGCGCCCCAAGGAACAGAAGGATAAGTAGAAGTTGGAAAAATAATGGGACTGGACTTTATGACTGCAGTACTTTTCTTGAGCAAGAAAGAAGCATCTATATATTACTGGGGACAATGATACCTGCCAGGAGATGGGTGGCCCCAGCAACGAATGAAGTCTTGGGAAGCAGACAGGGGTAGAATGTTCTGGAAATGGCACCCACATGAATCAGCACCCCCCTCCACTTTATGTAGACTGTAAACTCCAAGAGGGTGGAAGGTGAGATGGCCTGGGGCACTATTACTTCCTAACACCTGCCACAGTGCCAGCACGCGGTATGTGTGCAATAAACATTGGTGAATTGAAGTGGAAAATCACCCAGGGAACTGGGAACTTGGGACAAATGTGAGAAGAGGGAGGAAACATCAGAGGAAGGAATTCACTGGGGAGGAATGTTCCAGCCATCTGGTGAGTAGAATAAGCTGTAGAATTAATTGCTTGGCTTTTGTTTTATGCTCATCTCTACCGGTAAGCCTGGAATGGCCAAGAGAAACACCCCTTTCCCAAAAGCCAGGAGGACCAGATTATGTGCTGACTTCAAGAGAAAAGTTGGAAAAGTGACTTTTGCCCAATTGCTTGAATTGGCCAAGTTCCCTTAGCTACCCCAGGGCCTGATCAACAATGGGTCCCCTGGGAAGCTCCTCTCTAGGCAATCAATAACTTGACTCTAGATTTGCTCTTTCCAATGCTCATTTTTAATCAATTAACTTGGCTTCCCATACCCCAAACAACTGTTTTAAGGTACTGGATAATTCTGTCACCACCAAGTTGCCAGAATATAATTCCATTAAATATTGGAACCAAAGATACTCTGAAATATGACTGTTTTTTTTTTTTTTTTTGAGACAGAGTCTCGCTCTGTCACCCAGGCTTCAGTGCAGTGGTGTGATCTCGGCTCACTGCAACCTCCGCCTCACAGGTTCAAGCAATTCTCCTGCCTCAGCCTCCTGAGTAGCTGGAATTACAGGCATGCATCACCATGCCTGGCTAATTTTTTGTATTTTTAGTAGAGACAGAACTTCACCATGCTGGCCAGACTGGTTTCAAACTCCTGACCTCGTGATCCACTCGCCTTGACCTCCCAAGTGTTGAGATTACAGGTGTGAGCCACCATGTGGGCCTGAAATATGACTGTTTAACCAAAATATTCCATTTGTCATATGGTGAATTCCTCTATGTACATGCAAAAGTTAAGCACTGTGATGGTGAATACTGAGTGTCAACTTGATTGGATGGAAGGCTGCAAAGTATTGTTCCTGGGTGTGTCTGTGAGGGGGTTGCCAAAAGAGATCAACATTTGAGTCAGTGGACTGGGAAAGGCGGACTCACTCTCAATATGGGTGGGCACCATCTAATCAGCTGCCAGCGTGGCCAGCATAAAAAGCAGGCAGAAGAACATGGAAGGACTAGACTGGCTTAGCCTTCCAGCCTACATCTTTCTCCCATGCTGGATGCTTCCTGCCCTCGAATATCACATTCCAAGTTCTTCAGCCTTAGGACTCGGCCTGGCTTCCTTGCTCCTCAGCTTGCAGACAGCCTATTGTGGGACCTTGTGATGGTGTGAGTTAATACTCCTTAATAAACTCCCCTTTATATATACATCTACTCTATTAGTTCTGTCCTTCTAGGGAACTCTGACTAACACAAGCCTATGGCACTAAATTTCTGTGGCCATCTTTGTAGAGATGACTTTTGCCTTTGAAGCAGAGGTCATCCATTCTGCTGACTACGCAGTGCACAGAAGTTAGCAAGGTTGAATGGAAAAGACAAGGCCATCCACTCTTAAACCACACATTAATCCAGCCTTAGGCTCACACGATTACTCATTCCTCTCATTTGGGCTTATTAAGTAATTACTACGTAAATTATTAGGATAATGTAATATGCATGACTTTAAGGAATGACAAATTGTGGCTAACTTTTTTAATTTGTTGCCATAGTTACATTTCTGGAAATTCTAAATTGTTCTTCTTCCCATGTATAAAGTGCTGCCACCCTGCTGTTTGTTTAGCTTTGATCGGTGAGATGGTAATTGCATGCCAGTAAAAGGACCACACGTCTAGTATGGAAAGCCTTGCTCTGACTTCTTCTATGTCACGGGTGATGTCCAGCTGGGTCAAGGGTCTGAGTGACCTCAATCAGAAGGTGAGAAGGGCCTTGTAAGATAATCAGAATTAGGGAGCCCATCTTCATTAGTGGTACCTTAATGCAACCTTCTTTCCTTTGGGTCACTGTGAACTAATAAAGCCACCCAGTTGGTGTTTAACCAGAAGCTATGATTGCACCACTGCACTGAAGCCTGGGTAACAGAGCAAGACCCTGTCTCAAAAAAA
>NW_016107468.1:1360921-1368736 GCF_001604975.1 Cebus imitator
AAAAAAAAAAAAAAAAAAAAAAAAAAAAAAAAAAAAAAAAAAAAAAAAAAAAAAAAAAAAAAAAAAAAAGCCCAGTGAGGTTAATATTGAGGGTCAACCTGATTGGATTGAAGGATGCAAACTACTGATCCTGGGTGTGTCTGTGAGGGTGTTGCCAAAGGAGACGAACATTTGAGTCAGTGGGCTGGGAGAGGCAGACCCACCCTCAACCTGGGTGGGCACCATCGAATCAGCGGCCAGCACAGCTAGAAGAAAGCAGGCAGCAGAAGAATGAGGAAGGACTCGACTTGCTGAGGCTTCTGGCCTCCATCTTTTTCCTGTGCTGGATGCTTCCTGCCCTTCAGCATCAGACTCCCAAGTTCCTCAGCTTTTGGACTCTTGGACGCACGCCAGTGGTTTGCCAGGGGCTCTCGGGCCTTTGGCCACAGACTGAAGGCTGAACTACCGGCTTCCCTACTTTTGAGGTTTTGGGACTTGGATGGACCCACCACTGGCTTCCTTGCTCCTCAAATTGCAGACAGCCTATTGTGGGACTTTACCTCGTGATTGTGTGAGCCAATAATCTACCCTATTAGTTCTGTCCCTCTAGAGAACTCTGACGAATACAGCCACCCAGTTGGTATTTAACCAGGAGCAAGAGGCTATTGTGAAAACTTGGCATCATTGGCTTCCACAAAAACTAAAGGAAGATCATCTGTGCCACATCGGATTAGGTTTCAAGTAAAGGTGTGAATATCTCTTTTTGCTTTCTATAAAATATTAAAGTATGTATTAGTCACATCTGTGCCAAAAGGCAGATTTGCCAGAAGACAAAGGACGCTATGAGGCTGGAGTTTCCTAGCTATCTGCCTGTGAATGCGAGACTCATATTTTCGTCACTACATTGTTTTTCTATTCCATCTGTTGAAGGATGAGCAAAAATATAATGGGCATTACGGAGAAAGTGCAAACAAAACAAAAGCAAGAATGAGAAAACTAATTTGGAAAAGCAGAACTCAAGGTAAAAGGCATTAGAAACAGTAAAGTTCAAGGCAAATACACTAAATAATACAAAGCAGCACTGCCCAGCCTTTTTGGTACCAGGAACTGGTTTTGTGGAAGATGATTTTTCTTTCTTTCTGTTTTTTTTTTTTTTTTTTTTTTGGAGACAAAGTGTCACTCTGGTGGCCCAGGCTGGATGCAGTGGTGCGATCTCGGTTCACTGCAACCTCCACCTCCCGGGTTCAAGCGATTCTCCTGCCTCAGCCTCCTGAGTAGCTGGGATTACAGGTGCCTGCCACCACACATGGCTAATTTTTTATTTTTAGTAGAGACGGGGTTTTGCCATTTTGGCCAGACTGAACTCAAACTCCTGACCTCAGCCTCCGGAGTAGCTGGGACTACAGGCACACACCAACATGTCCAGCTAATTTTTTGTGTGTATTTTTTTAGTAGAGACAGGGTTTCACTATGTTGGCCAGGCTCGTTTAGAACTCCTAACCACATGATTTGCCCGCTTCGGCCTCCCAAAGTGCTGGGATTACTGGCACGAGCCACCACGAGCGGCTGGAAGATGATTTTTCCAAGGACTGGTGGGGAAATGGTTTTGGGATGATTCATGTACACTACAGTTATTGTGCAATTTATTTCTATTATTATATTTTACTATCTATTGAAATAATTCTATAACTCACTATCATGTAGAATCAGTGGGGGCCATGAGCTTGTTTTCCTGCAGCCACACGGTTGGTCCCATTACGGGGGTGATGGGAGACAGTGACAGATCCAGGCGTTACATTCTCATAAAAAGCGTGCAACCTAGATCCCGCACATGCGCAGTTCACAATCGGGTCGGCGCTCCTGTGAGAATCCAACGCTGCCACTGATGGAGGAGGGTGAGCGATGGGGGAGGCTATAAATACAAATGAAGCTTCGCTCACTTGCCCATTGGTCTCAGCTCCTGCTGTGTGGCCCAGTTCCTAATAGACCATGGACCAGTACTGGGGTTGGGAACCCCTGATATAAACGCATGTTTCATTTTCATAATAAGTACCATATTCAATAGCATTAAAATATATACGATCACAGCTATTAGAGATTGGCCGGGCACAGTGGCTCATGTCTGTAAACCCAGCACTTTGGAAGGCCGAGGCAGGCAGACCACTAGGTCAAGAGATGGAGACCATCCTTGCCAGCATGGTGAAACCCCGTCTCTACCAAAAATACAAAAAAATTAGCTGGTCATGGTGGCGTGCGCCTGTAGTCACAGCTACTTGGGAGGCTGAGGCAGGAGAATTGCTTGAACTTGGGAGGCAGAGGTTGCAGTGAGCCAAGATTGAGTCACTGCACTTCAGCCTGGTAACAGAAGGAGACTCTGTCTCAAAAAGTAAACAAACAAAATAGAAAAAAAATTACTGGAAAAGCACATGAGAGAAGATGCAACTCCTTAAGCATTTCTGTGGCTGAATGATTAAATACAGTATTGGAATACTAAAATCACTAAGATTGGATTCATTGATATCTGTATCTATCTACTCCCATCACCTCTCTATGTATCTGCCATGCAAACCTTTCCAACCTACAGAGAATTAATTTTCTTATTAAGCGTTCATGAAAGAGCTGGCTGTACACCAGGCCTTGAAGAAAACGTAATAAATTTCAAAAAGCAGAAATTGTAGGGTTCAGATTTTCTGATCACAAAGCAAATAATAATAATGATTATAAATGCTTAAAATACCCACTTGCTTAGAGAAAGTAAAACAAAAACTATAATAAATTTTTGAGTCCAAGAGGAAATCAGAGCCATAATTATAGGCCATTTTAAAAAATAATGACAATGAAACAGTGCCTATCAACTCTTGCAGAATGCCGTTAAAGTAGAAGTGAGAGATAAATGTGCGCTTGTGAACACTTAAGTTTTTAAACAAGAGAGGAGGAAAATAAACAAACTGCACATTCAACCCCAGAAATCAGAAGCTCTAATCCCAGCACTTACAAGAAGTAAACTGCACATTCAGCTCAAGAAATCAGAAACTCTAATCCCAGCACTTTGGGAGGCTGAGACAGGAAGACCATGGAGCCCAGGAGTTTGAGGCTAGCTTGGGCAACGCAGTGACTCTGCCTTTACACAAAAGTTTTTAAAAAATTAGCCGGGTATGGTAGTGTGCTCCTGTAGTCCAGCTACTTGGGAGGCTGAGGCGGGAGGATGGCTTGAGCCCTAGAGGAGCCGGCTGCAGTGAGCTGTGATCACGCCACTGCACTAAAGCCTGGGTGACAGAGCAAAACCCTGCCCCCCCACAAAAACAAAAAAAAGTAAACAAAAGACCGGGCGCGGTGGCTTACACCTGTAATCCCAACACTTTGGGAGGCCAAGACAGGCGGATCAAAAGGTCAAGAAATCGAGACCATCCTGGCCAACATGATGAAACCCCATATCTAGTAAAAATACAGAAATTAGCTGGATGTGGTAGTGTGCACCTGTAGCCACAGCTGCCTCGGAGGCTGAGGCAGGAGAATGGCTTGAACTTGGGAGGCAGAAGTTGCAGTGAGCTGAGATCACTGCCACTGGACTCCAATCTGGCGACAGAGCGAGACTCCGTCTCAAAAAAAAGAGAAAAAACAAAAACAGAAAAAACTCCTTTTCTCAGAAACAGTGCCTGGAGAAGGGGAGGAGGAAAGGGATGGAGAGCAGGGATGGACTTTGCCTGCTTTTCGGTAATTAGTTTGATCTGTCTGCAAAGATGGGGCTCGGAAGAGGGGTGGGGAATTGCAGGCTGTTTCTATAAAATCCCCAGTTCTTCACGTTTGCCCAGCCAAACCCTGGATTTCCCCTTACTTCTTTATTCAGCTGGTACTTTGTACCTTTTTGCCTCCCTTCCTGCACCCATTCACATATGACACGGAAACCTAAGGTGTGATTATTCAGAGGGGGTTTCAAATTGAACTACCCTCTGTGTTCATACTGTCATTCTAGAAGAATCTGTAATTACAATTAATAGCAGACACCAATTCATGGCACAATTAATTCAAGCACAGAGGCACATCTGGGCAATGAGTTTTTTTTTTTTTTTTTTTTTTTTTTAAGATGACAAATGGATTCAAGTGAACTAATGCAAGTGAAGTGTAGTGCTTAACTGGTACATTTCAAATGCCCAATACACATTAACCATTAGATCATTTTACTGCATTACCTATATTTATGCACATAGAAAAATTATAAAGCTATTAGAACTAATAATGGAGCTAAGTGTCAGAATAAAAGGCAAATAAACAAAAATAAATAAATTTACTATATTCTATCAGTAGGCTCAAAGATGTAGTGAGAAAATTCCACCTAGGAAATTTTTGAAAAAATGAAGCAAAACAAAATAGAGAAGGGCAAAAATGAGTAACCCACATAATAATATTTATAAATTCATGACCTATATGAAAGGAAATATAAAACTTTATGGAGAAAAATACTAATAAATAAATGGAGACATTTTTTGCTTAGAAGACTTCCTATCTTAAAAATGTAGATTATTCACAACTAAAGGTATATTTTAACATAATCCAATAAAAATATTAATGGAAGGTTTTGGGGAAATCTTTGGATCAAGTTCATCTGGAAAAATTAAAAGATGAGATCGTTCAGTTTCATTGGCAGTTAGGGAAATGCAAATTAAAAGCACAATGTCATTTTTTACAATAAAAATATTAATGGAAGGTTTTGGGGAAATCTTTGGATCAAGTTCATCTGGAAAAATTAAAAGATGAGATCGTTCAGTTTCATTGGCAGTTAGGGAAATGCAAATTAAAAGCACAATGTCATTTTTTACTTTACAGAGATAGGGTCTCACTCTGTCATATGGTTTGGCTGTGTTCCTACCCAAATCTCATCTTGAATTGTAACTCTCATACCACCCATTCATTCTGGGAAGAAACTGGTGGGAGGTGATTGACTCATGGGGTGGGTCTTCCCCATGTTGTTCTCGTGATAGTGAATAAGTCTCACGAGATCTGATGGTTGTGAAAACAGGAGTTTCCCTGCACAAGCTCTCTTCTCTTGTCTGCTGCCACGTGAGTTGTGCCCTTTACCTTCTGCCATGATTGTGAGGCCTCCTTAGCCATGTGGAGCTGTAAATCCAATAAACCTCTTTCTTTTGTAAATCTCCAGTCTCAGGTATGTCTTTATCAGCAGCATGAAAATGGACTAATACATTCTGTTATCCAAGCTGGAGTGGTAGATCGATCATTCTTTTATGCAGCCTTGACCTCCTGGGCTCAAGTGATCCTCCCACATCAACCTCCCTGGTAGCTGGGACTACCAGCACCTGCCACCATGCCCAGCTATTTAAAAAAAAAATTATAATGTAGAGGCAGAGTGTCACTCTGTTGCCCAGCCTGGTCTCATACTCCTTGACTCCAGCCAGCCACGCCACTTCAGCCACCCAAAGTGCTGAGATTTCGAGGGTGAGCAAAAATCACAATGTTATGGCACACCTAAAAGAGGAGCTAAAATTAAAAAAAAAAAACCATCAGAGGTGGCAAAGAAACTAACTCTCATACATTGCTGATGGTGACCAAAAAAATGGTACAGTCATTATGAAAAGCTGTTTGGCAGTGTTTTTTGTTTGTTTTGTTGTGTTTTGTTTTGAGACAGAGTCTTGCTCTGTCACCAGGCTGAAGGACAGTGGTGTGATCTCGGCTCACTGCAACCTTCTCCTCTCAGGTTCAAGCAATTCTCCTGCCTCAGCCTCCCAAGTAGCTGGGACTACAGGCGCCCACCACCACGTGTGGCTAATTTTTGTATTTTTAGTATAGATGGGGTTTCCCCATGTTGGCCAGGATGGTCTTGATCTCTTAAAATCGTGATCTTCCTGCCTCAGCCTCCCAAGGTGCTGGGATTACAGGCATGAGCCATCATGCCCTGCCAGCAGCATTTTAATAAAACTAGACATACATTCACCATACTACCCAGCAATTGCACCCTTGGTCATTTATCCCAGATAAATAAAAACTCAATGGGATGGGTGCAGTGGCTCACGCCTGTAATCTGAGCACTTTGGGAGGCCAAGATGGGTAGATCACGAGGTTAGGAGTTCAAGACCAGCCTGGCCAACATGGTGAAACCCTGTCTCTACTAAAAATTTTTTCAACAAAATTATCTGGGTGTGGTGGGTTGTGCCTGTAGTCCCAGATGCTCAGGAGCCTGAGGCAGGAGAATCACTTGAACCCAGGAGGCAGAGGTTGCAGTGAGCCAAGATCACACCGCTGCACTCTGGCAACAGAGCTAGACTCCATCTCAAAACAAAACAAAACTCAATGTTCACATAAAAACTTGCACATGGATGTTCATAGCAGTTTCATTTGTAACAGCCCCATAGTGGAAACAATACAAATGCACTTCTCTGAATGAATGAGTAGTTAAACGAACTGATACAATGGAATACTGCTCTGTTATAAAAGGAATCAACTACTGATACACACAAAAATCTGGCTGTATCTCAAGGGCATTATGCTTCGTAAAATACAAAGCCAGTCTTAAAAGGTTATATACACTATGATTTAATTTATAGAATACTTTTTAAATGTCAAAGCTATAGAAGAGATTAGTGGTTGCCAGGGGACTGTGGTGGAGGTACAAATATAAATGGTAAGACAGGGAAGAGAGCTCCTTTGTGGGATGGGGCAGGTCTGTGTCTCTTTTTTTTTTGAGACAGAGTCCCCTTCTTCTTCTTCTTTTTTTTTTTTCCTGAGATGGAGTTTTGCTGTTGTTGCCCAGGCTGGAGTCCAGTGATGCGATCTCAGTTCACTGCAACCTCTGCCTCCCAGGTTCAAGTTATTCTCCTGCCTCAGCGTCCCGAGTAACAGAGATTACAGGTATATGCCACCATGCCTGGCTAATTTTGTATTTTTAGTAGAGATGGGGTTTCTCCATGTTGGTCAGGCTGGTCTGAAACTCCCAACCTCAGGGAGACAGAGTCACCTTCTGTCTCCTAGGCTAACGTGAAGTGGCATGATCTCAGCTCACTGCAACCTCTGTCTCCCAGGTTCAAATGATTCTCATGCCTTAGCCTCCTGAGTAGCCGGGATTATAGGCACCCACCACCACACCTAGCTGATTTTTATATTTTTAGTAGAGACGGGGTTTTGACATGTTGGCCAGGTTGGTCTCAAACTCCTGACCTCAGGTGATCTCCCGCCTCAGTCTCCCAAAATGCTGGGATTACAGGCATGAGCCACCAGGTCTGACCAGCACTGTATCTTGAGTGTGGCTATGTCTCATGAATCTGTGTATGAGATAAAATTGTATAAAACGTCACACGCAAATATACACGAGTGAATGCATGTACCAATGGTGAAACAGAATCATATTGGTTGTCTACTTAGCAGTATTACACCAACATAAATTTTCTGGCTTAATATTGTCCTACAGTTATATAAAATGTCACTGTTGAGAGACAATGAATAAAAGTCACTATATAGGTAGCTTCCTGCATATCTATTATACAACTATTACAAGGTAAAACATTTTGGGCCAGGTGCACTGGTTCTTGCCATAATCCTGGTGCTTTGGGAAGCCAAGGTGTGAGGACTGTTTGATTCCAGGAGTTTGAGGTTACAGTGAGCTCTGATACCATAGCACCACTGCACTCCAGCCCGGCTCTGTCTGTGCCAAAAGAAAAAAAAATTAAGTGGGTTTGATGGTGCACACCCACAGTCTCAGCTACTTGGGAGGCTGAAGTGGGAGGATTGCATGACCCCAGGAACTTAAGTCTCAGTCCGCAGTGAGCTATGATGGGTTCGCTCCAGCCTGGGTGACAGAGCAAAAGCAAGACCCTGTCTCTAAGGAAA
>NW_016107468.1:1368759-1370650 GCF_001604975.1 Cebus imitator
AAAAAAAAAAAAAAAAAAAGAAAGAAAGAAAAGAAAAAAGTTTTAAAATAAATAAAAAGGTAAGAATTAGGTTGGGCACAATGGCTCCTGCCAATAATTTCAGCAGTTTGGGAGGCTGAGGCAGGAGGACCTCTTGAGGCCAGGAGTCTGAGACTAGCCTGGGTAACATAGTGAGAATGCATCTCAACAAAAAAACAAAAAGTAGCTGGGGGTCATGGCATGCCCCTGTAGTCTTAGCTACTTGGGAGGTAGAGGCAGAAGGATCACTTGAGCCAAGGAGGTGGAGGCTGCAGTGAGCCATGATCATGCCACTGCACTCCAGCCTGGGTGACAGAGCAAGACTATCTAAAAAAAAGAAAAAAAGGACTGTGCAATGGCTCACACCTGTAATCCCAGCACTTTTGGAGGCCAAGGCTGGCTGATCATGTGGTCAGGAGATCAAGACCATCCTGGCTAACACGATGAAGCCCTGTCCCTGCTAAAAATATAAAAAATTAGCCTGGTGTGGTGGTGAGCATCTATCATCCCAACTACTCGGGAGGCTAAGGGAGGAGAACGGCTTGAACCCAGGAGTGGGATGTTGCAGTGAGCTCAGATCGCACCACTGCACTCCAGCCTGGGTGACAGTTTTTTGAGGCTCTGTCTCAAAAAAAAGAAAAATGGTAAGAATTACAAAGAATTATGAGATTCAAAAACATTATAAAGTTTAAAATAAGAAGACTAGTGTGCTCTGATGCACCCTGGCACATGAAGAGCATGCCATAAAGCCACAAAATGAAAATGTATTATGCAGTCATGAATCAACACACAGATCAGGAAAACAGAGCAGATAGAATTGAATCAGGCGCCGGCACGAGTGATAAAGCACTGCAATCAACGGGGAGGGAGGTCATGACTCAACAACTGATGTTTAACTATATATAAGGTAACGATGAAAGAAAAAGAGATTTGGGAAACTCCTTTGAAACAAAATTTTGTTAAGTTCTTACCTTATAATATGCCCCCCAATAAATCCCAGATGTATTAAAGTGTCAAAGAAAAAGGTAAGTTCACCATAAATTGATTAAGTTAAATGATTGATATATAGGGGAAAAAACTTACTTCACTCTCGTTACCCAGGCTGGAGTGCAGTGGTGCAATCTTGGCTCACTGCAACCTTCGCCTCCAGGTTCAAGCAATGCTCCTGTCTCAGCCTCCTGAGTAGCTGAGGTTACAGGCACCCACCACCATGCCCAGCTAATTTTTGTATTTTTAGCAGAGATGGGCTTTCACCATGCTGGCCAGGCTGATCTCGAACTCCTGACCTCAGGTGATCTACCTGCCTCTGCCTCCCAAAGTGCTAGGATTACAGGCGTGAGCCATCACGCACAGCCAAAACAGTATTCTATAAATATCTCAAACTTATATCTGTGCAAAACATAATAAAAAACAACAAAAATATTAAGGGGAAAGAGTTATTATCATTACTTTATTTAAAATGATATTTAAATCTTTAAGAAACCGAACATCTCAATGGAGAAACATAAAAAGAGTATAAATAGACATAAATAACAAATAAGAAACAATTAAAATTGTTCAACCAACCTAACAAGGAAACAAAGACACACAAAAATATTTTTCCTTAAAAAATGTATGAAGAAACAAAACATAGACAATAGTATTGGACAGTTTATGGTGAGATTATAGTTCTCCAAATAGCTGATGAGAATATAAATTGATAATCAGGGAGGTGGACAAAGATATATGAAGAAGACTATTTATATTGCTGTATTATTAATAAGCTAATAGAGAAAATCAGAGGGAAACTAAATGCTAAATGCTCAAAAGTAGAAGAACGGTTGACTAAATTGAGCATGTTCAAACAATGGATTAACATCTAGCCCTTAAAAAT
>NW_016107468.1:1371993-1409911 GCF_001604975.1 Cebus imitator
TTTTTGAGATGGAGTCTTGCTCCGTTGCTAGGCTGGCGTGCAGTGGTGCAATTTCAGCTCACTGCAATCTCTGCCTTCCGGGTTCAAGTGATTCCCCTGCCCCAGCCTCCCAAGTAGCTGGGACTACAGGCATGCCCCACCACGCCCGGCTAATTTTCTGTATTTTAGTAGAGACGGGGTTTCACCATGTTGGCCAGGATGGTCTTGATCTTCTGACCTCATGACCCACCAGCCTCAACCTTCCAAAGTGCTGGGATTACAGGCATGAGCCACCACGCCTGGCTGGTTATTTTTTATTTTTTGGAATACTTTTCATTCAAAGTTACAGAAAGCTGATTATATTTGCATGACAGAAACAGAATATAAAATGGCAAATGAAGATACA
The DNA here is from genome assembly GCF_001604975.1 of Cebus imitator. Lineage (NCBI taxonomy): Eukaryota > Metazoa > Chordata > Mammalia > Primates > Cebidae > Cebus > Cebus imitator. The sequence goes on from NW_016107468.1 coordinate 1,372,379, forward strand.
TGCAAACCCATGTACCAGCACATGCATACATATATGCTACTATAGCCTGAATGTCTGTGTCTCCTTAAATTCATATGTTGAAATAGTATTCTCAATGCAATGGCATTAAGACATGGGGTCTTTGGGAAATGATTAGGTCATGAGGGCTCCGCTAACATGAATGGGCTTAGTGCCCTTATAAAATAGCCCAAAGGATTTTTTTGTTCATTCCTTCTGCTATGGAAGATTCCAGGGAGAAGGTGCCATCTATGAAGCAAAGTGCAGGTCTCACTGGACACTGAACCCACTGGAGTCTTGATTTTGGACTTCTCAGCTTCCAGAGCTGTGAGCAATAGATTTCTATTGTTTGAAAATGACCCAGTCTCAAGTATTTTAGTAGCACAGATGGATGAAGACACATAGGTACAGACACAGATACAACTACGTGCATAGAGCTTTGAAAAAAGACTTCAGACTATTTAGAGTGAGGTTATTGCTATGTGTCAGTGGCTATTAATCTCTTCTTTGCCCTTTTATGTATTTTACTAATATTATCCAACAAGAATAATGACCTTCCCAATAAGAAAGAGAAGCAAACACTCAAGTGTGTGAAGAGTGACCAAGGAAAACGGTCAGATTGATGTGTCAGATTTAGAACAAAATTATTTAAAAATAGATTCAAACTACATTTATGGATCAATTCATGAATACCAGATCCAGCATACCCATCTCGTATGCTGACCTGCCAGAAAGGTTTCCCCCCATATTATGTAAAATAAAGACAGATTCAGAGAGGTTGAGTCAATGGCTCAGAGACTCCCAGCAGGTAGGTGACAGTAGGAACCAGGAGGCCCTTTAACGCTAATTTTGGTACCTTTCCCGTGACTACTACACCATGCTCTATTCAGGTATTTGTTCAGACAGACTTGGTCAGGTTACAGCTGGAATGACTCAACCCAGTGGACAGGAGTGAAATTACTAGCTCAATTAAAAAGGTAAGACGGTTTGATGAAAACTTTACTACTAGACATAAACAAAGTGTTTAGAGCCTAGTCTCACAGACACACATGAACTTTGAAGCATCGATTTCACAGATGATTTGTAAAGCAGGCATCAATTTAAACCTTTACACCCCTGCTGCTTCAACTGTAAAAATGCATCCAAAGCTCAGCTATGGCCAGAGACACTGTTGTGTGATGGAATCCTGTACACCTGCAAAATCCAGCCCTGCTGCCACTTTGGGTGTTGGGGAATATTGGAGAAGATAGAAAAAAATAAAGGAGGAAGGGGAGAAGGCATTTGTCACTTCTTCTTGTGCCGAAACCATTCCACCTTCCACTATCCATTATCCTCCTGGCACCCCCCACCCCTCTTTCTGAGACAGTCTTACTCTGTCTCCCAGGCCGGAGCGCAGTGGTGCCATTTTGGCTCACAGCAACCTCTGCCTCCGAGATTCATGCAGTCCTCCCACCTCAGCCTCCTAAGCAGCTGGGACTACAGGCACACACCACCATGTCCAACTATTCTTTTTTTTTTTTTTTTTTTTTATTTTCAGTAAAGTCGGGGTTTCACCATGGTGGCCAGGCTGCTTTTTTTGTTTTTAACTCCAGTTAAAACAGTGCCTTCCAGATTCATTCTCTCTGTGTTCAACTCTGCCCTGAACTTGTATCAGTGTGTCCCTTCCAAAGGGATACATAAGCCCTCAGAAGGGATTTGCTAATGGAATAAACAAAAGCCTGGCAAGGTGCCAACATGAACTTCCTTTGCATAAGGGTTAACTCCTGGAGGAAATGACCCAGTAGAACAGGAGGTTATCTGGGGTCAAAAGACTTGGTGTAGGGGTTTGGAAATCAGGTCTGTAAAATCTATGTCATGCTTCTTATGAAGAGGAGGGGTTTCTGTCACCTCTGTCAGGTCTCCATATGCAAGCCCGGAGCCTGAAAGTCTGAAGTCCTGCTTGCCTCGGCTGAAGTCTCCCACCCCACCTGCGTTTGCCATTGTCCCTGATCACCCAGTGGAGCTTCCCCGGACAAGCCTCTCACCCAGCCCTGCCGTCTTAACTGTTCTTATGACAATGTAAATACCTCTCACTCAACCCTGCCACGGTAACTGAACTTGTGGTCATGTATACTCCTTGCCCCTACCCCCCACCACTGTAACTGAACTTACTCTGCAACACCGCCACCCCCCAAAAAACTACCCAAACCGATAAAACCATCCAAACCTATAAAACCAACTCCTATCCCACTGCCCTTTGCTAATGCCCTTTTCGGCCTTAGCCCACCTGCACCCAGGCGAATAGTCAGCCATGTTGCTCACACCAAGCCTGTTTCGAAGGTCTCTTCACGCAAAGCACGCGTTTTTTCAGCACGCTCCTTGTGTTGAACTTAAGCAGGGATTTGTGATCACAGGAAGTAACAGAATGTGGCAGAGTGATGCTTATTCATGAGCATCAGGCTGAATGAGAGAAGGCCAATTACCGTCTGCACTGTTTTCTCTGGATGTTTGCTTTAAACCCTGAGCTGCCTTGGAAGAGCCTGGGCTGGAGAGGCCAACTTTTCGAGTCTTCCCCAAGCTCAGATAACAGTCGTACTAGCAAGCCAGCCTTCAGGTAACCTACCTTGGCCACAGTCTGACCATGACCTCAGGAGACACCCAGGTAAGAACCTAGCTGAACCTATCAGCCCCAGGAGATTATGATAAAATGATTGTCATTGTTTTACGCCACTAATTTTTGGGGTTATTTGTTACACAGCAAGAGATAACTGAAACATCTGGATTCTTCCACCCTCAAACACCTGATGATAGATAGCTGAGTCACCTTGCTTCTCTGCCAACTTCCTTTCTACATTTGTAAAATGCAGATGATGTTATCTCCCGTTAAATATTGTTCTGAGCTGCCTATGAGGTGACGTGTGGGAAGTGTTTGATAAATGGTTGCAACCTCTTCTAATGCTGACCGTTATCAGAGGCAGCACCTACTCTTTGGGAAACACATCCCTAATGATGGAATCAGGCTAGACCACGGAGCATGTTTAAAAGGCTCCTACTGAGTTCACATTGGTACCTAGCCAATTGGCACATGGCAGAGCCATCCCACCAGCTCAGTGCTAAAACAATGTCCATTTATCTTCTTAGAAAATACATATTCTCTGTAATTTCTAACAGAGTCCAGAGAAATGTGTCTGAAAATGTCTTGGTCCCTCTATTCATCATAGGCCTTTTGTTCGTAAAGTGTCTTTCCTTTCTTTTTCTTGTTTTATTTGTTCATGTTGGAGACTCACATTGAATGCATTTTGCTTATCTGTTCATCTGGGATTGCTGTCTGCTCAGGAATAATGGAAGCATGCTGCAGAGCGCTATGGCAGGTGGCCACGTCTTTCAAGTGTGTTCTCTGCAGCACAAAATTTGATAGAGCCTCCTTGTCTCACCTTTTGTGTCCTGTGCCTTAGGGGTGAGCAGAGAACTCAGTAGGAGAGTAGGTTCAGAGGGAAGCTGAAAGCTTGCAGGGTTTTTGCTGGCGATTTAATGCTAATTTCCCTCTTTTCAGTTACAAAGAGAGTATTGCTTTTCTAACCTTTTCCAGGTAGCTCCCCTTGCCTTGTAGCTTTCCTGAGTCTGGAGAAGCTGGTAAGGACTGGATCCTGGTGCGGTGATGCCAGCCCTTAAAACAGTGGACCCTGGCCCACCCAAGTCCCTGTCTTTAGAATGGTGATATTACAGAAATGCAAATTCACCAGGCTAAAGATTAAAAAAAAAGACACAGAGACTTATTTCTTTTGACATCCTTCCTGAATGTGGTGTAAATTTCACGTGTCTGGCAGATGCTATTTGCAAAATGAGGCTGGAAGTTGTAGCTGCCTATCAACCTACCTGTCTCTACCTTTTATTTCTTAGGTTCAGGTTCACCAGATTTCAGAAAGCATTGACCACCTTCTGTGTCTTCCTTATTTTCCCTCTCTCTCTCCTGCCCCTCTTCCTAGCCCCCTTTTCTTTGTACACCAAGTTCATCTACTTCTAATAAGGATTAGACTCTTGTAGAGTTCTAGAGAGGACAGAATGTGAGCTTCCAGAGGAGCTGATATACTTTCCCCCATGGCAAAGATAGCTATACCTATCTCTCCAAATAAAAAAGTTTAACCCAGAATTTCTTCACGTTTTACGTTTGTCACAATAACAGTAACCTCATTATCCATCATGGTTTGTAGTGAGTAAAAATCAACTAAATTCTTGCCCTGAAAAAAAAAAGAAGTGGCTATCTTATCTTGAGTTCCTTTCACCTGTCTCTCTGTCTCTCCTTCTATCTTGCCTGCCTGGCCCACAATCCCGCAATCTCATGAGGCACATAAATATACATGGACACAAACTGAACTATTTTGAACAAAACATATTGCAAGGCTTTCTGGAGCAATCAAGCTTGCTCCTCCTCACTTAGTTTGAGGATGGTGCCAGCTGTGGCGTAATTGTTCAACAAATGTGTTGAAAGCCTTGGTACAGAAACTGTATGTCTTCATCAGTATCGTATGCCTGGGGTCTAACAGAGTGCCTGCCGCCTATTACCTCAATGACCAAATGATCTCCAATCTTCCACTTCTGTAACAGCCTATACTAGCCGGTAACACCCCTGGTATAGCATGAAGCCTTCTGGAGAGGCAGTATAGCATGGTGATTGGGAGACAGATCTGGAAGGCAAGTGCATTGAGTTTAAACCCATTCTGTTACTTACTGGCTGTGTGATCTTGGGTAATTTACTTAACCTCTCTGTGACTTCTACCCAGCCCATGAGAAAGAGGAATTGCTGGCCCACTGTATATGATGTGGTTTGGGTATTTGTCACCTCCAAATTTCATGTTGAAATATGACCCCCAGTGTTAAAGGTGGGGTCTGCTGGGAGACGTCTGGGTCATGGGGATGGATCCCTCGTGAATGGTGTGGTGCCCTTTCTGCAGTAATGAGTGAGTTCTCACTCTATTCATTCATGGGAGAGCTGGTTATTTAAGCGCATGGGACCCCTCCCATTGTTCTCTCTTGTGCCCTCTCTTGCCATGTGACATATTGGCTGCATGTCACCTTCCACCAGGAGTGGAAGCTTTCTGAGGTTCTTACCAAAAGCAGATACTGGAGCCATGCTTCTAGTGTAGCCTGCAAAATCATGAGCCAAATAAACCTCTTTTCTGTAAATTACTCAGCCTCCAGTAATCTTTTGTAACAGCATGAACTGGACTAACGCAGTACGTAAAAGCTCTACACACAAAACACATTCCGCTCACTAACTTCCAGCTTGCTTGTCTACGTCTGCAGCTCGATTTTACAGGCTGCTCTTTGTTAGAAAAGCAAATGATTTGGTGTCTGCTTTTCATTAAAAGGAAAACCTTATCAAGGATTTCCTTACCCTCACTTTAACTCCTATATCACGGACCCCTTAATTTTGGATCTCTGAACTCCAGAACTGGGAGAGGATAAACTTCTGTTACTTTAAGTCACCCAGTTTGCAGAGTGTTTATACAGTAGCCCTAGAAGACTTCTACATTCAGTCTGCTTGATCATTTCTCAGATTTCTCCCTCCAGCTCCTTTAACTAATTTTTTATTTTTATTTTTATTTTTTGAGACGGAGTCTCACTCTGTTGCCAGGCTGGAGTGCAGTGGCACGATCTCAGCTCACTGCAAGCTCTGCCTCCCGAGTTCAAGTGATTCTCTTGCCTCAGCCTCCGGAGTAGCTGGGATTATAGGGTTCCACCACCACGCCCAACTAATTTTGTATTTTCAGTAGAGACGGGCTTTCACTATGTTGGCCAGGATGGTCTCAATCTCTTGATCTCATGATCTGCCTGCCTCAGCCTCCCAAAGTGCTGGGATTACAGGCGTGAGCCACTGCACCCAGCCTCTTTAAGTATTTTTAACTTAAAAATATTTTGGCTGGGCATGGTGGCTCACACCTGTAATCCCAGCACTTTGGGAGGCCAAGGTCAGCAGATCATGAGATCAGGAGATCAAGACCATCCTGGCCAACATGGTGAAATAGGCTGCATACACCTGTAGTTCCACTTACTCAGGAGGCTGAGGCAGGAGAACTGCTTGAACCCAGGAGGCAGAGGCTGCAGTGAGCCGAGATCGTGCCACTGTACTCCAGCCTGGGTGACAGAGTGAGACTCTGTCTCAAAAAAAAAGAAAAAATTTTAAGGAGCTTGGCATGGTGTCTCATGCCTGTAAACCCAGCACTTTGTGAGGTCAAGGTGGGAGGAGCACTTGAGGCCAGGAGTTAAAGACCAGCTTGGGTAACAAAACGAGACCCTGTCTCTACAAAAAAAAAATAAAATGAAACAAAAAATGTAAGGACAACAGTCAGGACCTCAAATGTTTTTCATGTGGCTTAATTTCTAGAACATCTCCTCATTCCAATCATTATTTTCTGAAATTAATCAGCAGCTCTCTGTGATGTGTCTCCCAGCCCAGACTCAGGGGCAGAAAGGGTGAGCAGAAAGATGGGGAAAGAAAATAACTTTAATCTGAGGAATGTGAACCCCTTCAAATTATTAGGCCCAGAGAGGCACTAAAATGAGACGGCAGGCCTGGAGCAGTGGTTCACACCTGTACTCCTAGCACTTTGGGAGGCCGAGGCAGGTGAATCACGAGGTCAGGGGTTTGAGACCAGTCTGGGCAACATGGTGAAACCCCATCTTTACTAAAAATACAAAAATTAGCTGGGTGTGGTGATGCATGCCTATAATCTCAGCTACTCAGGAGGCTGAGGCAGAAGAATTGCTTGAACTCAGGAGGTGGAGGTTGTAGTGAGCTGAGATTGTACCACTGCACTCCAGCCTGGGCGACAGAGCGAGATTCCATCTCAAAAAAAAAAAAGAAGAGAGAGAGAGAGAGACAGCAATCATGCCCTGCTTTCTTCTCTGAGCTGTGTATTCACCTCTTGAAACTGCTTGCTATTGCCAAAGGAGCTATATCATATCCTTTGCAGCAACACAGATGCAGCTGAAAGCCATTATCCTAAGCAAATTAATGCAGAAACAGAAAACCAAATATCACATGTTCTCACTTATAAGTGGGAGCTAAACATTGGGTACACAAGGACATAAAGATGGGACCAATAGACACTGGTGACTACTGGGGGGGTGCAGGAGGAAGAGGGGCAAGGATTGAAAAACCACCTATTAATATTGGGTGCTATCCTCACTACATGGGTGACGAAATCAATCATACCCCAAATCTCAGTGTTACACGATATACTCATGTAACAAACCTGCATATGTACCCCCTGGGTCTGAAATAAAAGCCAACATTATTTTTTAAAGTAGCTACAAATTAACCTAGTAAATATTGCACCGGGCTAGGTGTGGTGGCTCATCTGGTGGATGGTATTTTAGGAGGTGAAGAATCTTCAGCTGACAGCAGGGGGCACTGTGAAAAGCGGAAAAGCTCGAGGGACATCAAGTTTTCCAACCTCCTGGACTGCATGCCCGTGTGTGTGTGTGTGAGTATGTGTGATAGAACTTTTTTCATTTTTGCTCTAGTCTTGTAGAAAACTCCCAGGCTGATTTTAGGGAAACGAGAACATTCCCTGCTTGTTCATCAGACGTCTACGAAAGCTCTCCTTTAATACCAAGATAGCCCACCCTGCAAATCATCCACTACAGAGAGCATCAGGTCATCCCTTTAACAAGTGGCCCCTGGCAACAAATACTTTGTCATGATGTGTCCCAGTGGGATTATCGCATTGGGTGGGATTTGAAGTGGTCATCTCTGCCACTTACAATCGGTCTCACCTGGCCTCAACTCAGCCCATCCTGAGACAGGTCAACCTGTTCCATACTGCTGTTCACTTTGTTTCAACCTAAGTCATGCTACTTTTCATATTTTTACACTTACTGAGATCCTGAAGCCCCTGAGCTGGACCTGTCAGGTTTTCCTTCAAGCGTAAGACTCAGTCCTTGTCCAGGAATCTGCTTCTAATTTTCAGACCCATTTCCACCTTCCCAGCTGTACCAACCCCTACCCCTGCCAGTGGAGGGGTTCCTGGCCTGTTAACCACACCTCAATGGATGCTGACATGTTCAGAGGGGACCTCGGCAGCTAATGTACTTTATTTTATTTTATATTATTTTTTTGAGACAGAGTTTCACTCTTGTTTCCCAGGCTGGAGTGCAGTGGCACGACTTCAGCTCACGGCAACCTCTACCTCCTGGATCCAAGTGATTTCTCCTGCCTCAGCCTCCCAAGTAGCTGGGATTACAGGTGCCCACCAGCATGCCTGGCTAATTCTGTATTTTTAGTAGAGAGAGGGTTTCACCATGTTGGTCAGGCTGGTCTCGAACTACTGACCTCAAGTGATCCACCCGCCTCAGCCACCCAAAGTGCTGAGGTTACAGGCGTAAGCCACCGCACCCAGCCTGCTAATGTACCTTAATGTGAACCCAGACCTATCCAAGACCTGAGCAAATTCGTAGCCTTGAAAGAAAAGACTCCTACATGTGCATGAGGTGTCAGGCCCCTGACTCTACAGTTGATCTTCTTTATCTCAAATCAATGTGATATGAGGGTCTTATCACAGTGGATGTCCCCCCTTCCAAGCCCTGTCCTAGAAACTTGGCTGGCTTCAGATCAACTGGCTAATTACTTGTGCTGTAATGATCAACCTGCCTAATTTATCACTTCTTTGAACATTTAATTAGCCAGCAGTGCAAGACAATTAGGTTCTGAATTAGGACAAATTAAACTGCTAGCTTAGCAGCTCTAAAGACATGGAAACTATAACCAATTACATCTACAAAAAGATTAGACAGGACCATCAAAGAGCCTGACATGGGCCCACAGCCAGATGGGCCAAATATTCTGGAGAATCTCACAGAGCCAGTTGTTTTAGCTCAGAAAATAAAGAACAAAATCTGGAGAGGAAAAAACAAAAACAAAAAAACCTCTGCATGGAGCACAGCTTCTGGTCTTCTTTAACTAAAAAAATTTTTTTTTACAGACAGGGCCTTGCTCTGTCACTCAGGCTGAAGTGCTGTCGTACAACTATTGCTCACTGCAGCCTCAAACGCCGGGGCTCAAGTGATCCCCCTGACTCAGCCTCCTGAGTAACTGAGACTACACTGCCATGCCCAGCTAATCAACAGATTTTTTTTTTCATAGATACAGGGTCTCGTATGTTGCCCAGGCTGGTCTTGAACTCCTGGCCTCATATGATCCACCTGCCTCAGCCTCCCAAAGGGCTGGGATTACAGGCATGAAACATTGAACCGAACTGGAGCTTCAGGTCTTTATCCCTGGTTGTAGGGTGCTTGTAGAGTCTGTGACAATTCACCATAGTATTAATTTTAAAAGATAACTAGAGCTAGAAATTTGCATATTAGCACTCCCAATGGTCATATCTGAGATTATTGCTTTGTCAGTCCAAAAAATATAAATGGTAGCCTGACATAAGTATATATGTCTATTCCAGGAAGAAACCCATTTCTCATCTAGCTATCTAAGCCCAGTTAACTCTTGGATATTCATACCACAGTTGTCTAAAGAAGAATAAACTCTTGTGGCGGGGTGCAGCGGCTCACGCCTATAATCCCAGCACTTTGGGAGGCCGAGGCTGGCAGATCACGAGGCCAAGAGATTGAGATCATCCTGGCCAACATGGTGAAACCACGTCTCTTCTAAAAATACAAAAATTAGCTGGGTATGGTGGCACGGGCCTGTAGTCTCAGCTACTTGGGAAGCTGAGGCAGGAGAATCACTTGAACCAGGGAGGTGGAGGTTACAGTGAGCCGAGATCTGCACTCCAGCCCGGTGACAGAGTGAGACTCCAACTCCATTTCAAAAAAAAAAAAAGAATACCAACAAAGATCAAAACAGACAATGAAGGGCATTACATAATGGTAAAAGGATCAATGCAACAAGAAGAGCTAACGATCCTAAATATACACGCACCCAATACAGGAGCACCCAGATACATAAAGCAAGTTCTTAAGGACCTACAAAGAGACTTAGACTCCCACATAATAATAGTGGGAGACTTTAACACTCCACTGTCAATATTAGACAGATCAACAAGACAGAAAATTAACAAGGATATCCAGGACTTGAACGCAGATCTGGACCAAGCAAACCTAATAGACATTTACAGAACTCTCCACCCCAAATCCACAGAATATACATTCTTCTCAGCACCACATCACACCTTCTCTAAAATTGACTACATAATTGGGAATAAATCACTCCTCAGCAAATGCAAAATTACGAAAATCATAACAAACACTCAGACCACAGTGCAATCAAATTAGAACTCAGAATTCAGAAACTCATTCAGTCAGTTAGTTAGTGAACCGCACAACTTCATGGAAACTGAACAACTGGCCCTCGAATGTTGACTGGATAAACAATGAAATGAAGGCATAAATAAAGATGCTCTTTGAAACCAATAAGAATAAAAACACAATGTACCAGAATCTCTGGGACACATTTAAAGCAGTGTCTAGAGGAAAATTTATAGCAAAAAATGCCCACATGAGAATCAAGGAAAGACCTAAAATTAACACCCTATCATCAAAATTGAAAATGCTAGAGGAGTAAAATCAGAAAACCTCAAAAGCTAGCAGAAGACAAGAAATAACTAAGATCAGAGCAGAACTGAAGGAGAGACAGACACAGAAAACCCTTCAAAAAATTAATAAATCCAGGAGTGAGTTTTTTGAAAAGATCAATAAGATACACAGACCACTAGCCAGATTAATAAAAAAGAAAAGAGAGAAGAATCAAATAGATGCAATAAAAAACAATAAAGGGGATAGCACCACTGACTCCACAGAAATACAAACTACCATCAGAGATTACTACAAACAACTCTATGCACATAAACCAGTAAACCTGGAAGAAATGGATAAATTCCTGGACACTTGCATCCTCCCAAGCCTAAACCAGGAAGAAGTCAAAACCCTGAATAGACCAATAACAAGGGCTGAAGTTGACGCAGCAATTAATAGCCTACCACCCAAAAAAAGCCCAGGTCCAGATGGGTTCACAGCCCAATTCTGTCAGACATACAAAGAGGAGCTGGTACCATTTCTTCTGAAACTATTCCAAACAATCCAAAAGGAGGAAATCCTTCCCAAATCATTTTATAAGACCAACATCATCCTTATACCAAAACTCGGCAGAGACTCAACAAAAAAAGAAAACTTCAGGCCAATATCCATGATGAACACAGATGCCAAAACCATCAACAAAATTCTGGCAAACCGACTACAACAGCATATTAAAAAGTTTATCCATCACAATCAAGTAGGCTTCATCCCAGGGATGTAAGGCTGGTTTAACATATGCAAGTCTATAAATGTAATTCACCGCATAAACAGAACCAAAGACAAAAACCACATGATTATCTCAATTGATGCAGAGAAGGCCTTCGACAAACTTCAACAGCACTTTATGTTAAAAAGTCTCAATAAATTAGGTATCAATGGAACGTATCTCAAAATTAAAAAGCTATTTATGACAAACCCACAGCCAATAACATATTGAATGGGCAAAAACTGGAAGAATTTCCTTTGAAATCTGGCACTAGACAAGGATGCCCTCTCTCACCACCCCTATTCAATATAGTATTGGAAGTTCTAGCCAGAGCAATCAGACAAGAAAAAGAAATAAAGAGCATTCAATTAAGAAAGGAGGAAGTCAAAATGTCTCTATTTGAAGACAATATGATTGTATATTTAGAAGACCCAATCGTCTCAGCCCAAAATCTCCTGAAACTGGTAAGCAACTTCAGCAAAATCTCAGGATACAAAATCAATGTGCAGAAATCACAATTTCTATACACCAATAACAGGCTTAAAGAGAAGCAAATCAAGAACGAACTGCCATTCACAATTGCTACAAAGAGAATAAAATACCTAGGAATACAACTAACAAAGGATGTAAAGGACCTCTTCAAGGAGAACTACAAACCACTGCTCAACGAAATAAGAGAGGACACAAACAGATGAAGAAACATTCCATGCTCATGGTTAGGAAGAATCAATATTGTGAAAATGGCCATACTGCCCAAGGTAATTTATAGATTCAATGCTATACCCATCAAGCTACCTATGACCATTTTCACAGAACTGGAAAAAAGCCACCTTAAATTTCATATGGAACCAAAAGAGAGCCCGCATAGCCAAGTCAATTCTAAGCAAAAAGAACAAAGCTGGAGGCATCACGCTACTGAACTTCAAATGATACTACAAGACTACAGTAATCAAAACAGCATGGTACTGGTACCAAAACAGAGGTATAGACCAATGGAACACAACAGAGGCCTCAGGGGCAACGCCATACATCTACAGCAATCTGATCTTTGACAAGCCTGACAAAAACAAACAATGGGGAAAGGATTCCCTGTTTGATAAATGGTGTTGGGAAAACTGGCTAGCCATGTAAAGAAGGCAGAAACTAACCCCCTTCCTGACACCTTACACTAAAATTATCTCCAGGTGGATTAAAGACTTAAACATAAGACCTAACACCATAAAATCCCTAGAAGAAAACCGAGGCAAAACCATTCAGGATATAGGCAAAGGCAAGGACTTCATGACCAAAACACCAAAAGCATTGGCAACAAAAGCCAAAATAGACAAATGGGATCTAATTAAACTCCAGAGCTTCTGCACAGCAAAGAAAACAATCATTAGAGTGAACTGGCAACCAACAGAATGGGAAAAAATTTTTGCAATCTACCCTTCTGACAAAGGGTTAATATCCAGAATCTACAAAGAACTAAAACAGATTTACAAGAAAAAAACAAACAAACCCATTCAAAAGTGGGCAAAGGATATGAACAGACACTTTTCAAAAGAAGACATATATGAGGCCAACAAACATAGGAAAAAATGCTCATCATCACTGGTCATTAGAGAAATGCAAATCAAAACCACATTGAGATATCATCTCACGCCAGTTAGAACGGCGATCATTAAAAAATCTGGAAACAACAGATGCTGGAGAGGATGTGGAGAAATAGGAACACTTTTATATTGTTTGTGGGAGTGTAAATTAGTTCAACCATTGTGGAAGACAGTGCAGCGACTCCTCAAGGACCTAGAAATAGAAATTCCATTTGACCCAGCAATCCCATTACTGGGTCTATCCAAAGGATTATAAATCATTCTATTATAAAGACACATCCACATGTATGTTTGTTGTGGCACTGTTTACAATAGCAAAGACTTGGAGCCAACCAAAATGCCCATCAATGATAGACTGGACAGGGAAAATGTGGCACATAAATACCATGGAATACTATGCAGCCATAAAAAATGATGAGTTTGTGTCCTTTGTAGGGACATGGATGAACCTGGAAATTATCATTCTCAGCAAACTGACACAAGAACAGAAAATCAAACACCGCATGTTCTCACTCATAGGCAGGTGTTGAACAATGAGAACACATGGACACAGGGAGGGGAGCATCACACACTGGGGTCTGTTGGGGGGGAGTAGGGGAGGGACAGCGGGGTGCGGGAAGTTGGGGAGGGATAACATGGGGAGAAATGCCAGATATAGGTGACAGGGATGGAGGCAGCAAACCACATTGTCATGTATGTACCTATGCAACAATCCTGCATGTTTTTCACATGTACCCCAGGACCTAAAGTGCAATATATATATATATATAATGCAATATATAAAAGTGCAATATATATGATGCAATTTGTTCCCCAAGTCTCTCAGATCCTACTTCATTTTTGGAAAATCCCAGGAGAGAAGGGATAAAGCACATTAGGCTCCAACTCACTTTCCTACCTTCTTCTTTCCTATGTAAAAAAAACATAGCAGAAGACATCAGACCACGTTGATTTAGCTTTAGGATGGGTTGTGGTTTTTCTATTAACTTGGATTTTTACCTTTGGAAAAATGATTTTTCATCGCTATGTTTGAAAGTTCTTTGTGCTCCTCGGAAAGACACTGAGCTAGACAGCAACCGGCTAAGCTGGCTCAACTTTGGCTTTGACTGTGAAGATGTTTGCCTCTACCCAATTGACTGATTGATGTACTGTCGGTGTCCCTTCCATTTGTCTCTACCCAATGATTGATTGATGGTTGGTTTCCCTTCCAAATAGGGTAGTGAGAGCACAAGGAAAGAGGAAAGAAGAAGGTAGGAAAGTGAGTTGGAGCCTTAGATGCTTTATCCCTTCTCTCCTGGGATTTTCCAAAAATGAAGTAGGATCTGAGAGGCTCGGGGAACAAATTGCATCATAAACCAGGCTTTTAGCTTCCTGTGATTCCGAGCCTCTTCCCTGCTTGCAATTTAACGCCTTTCGTAAAGCCTTGTTCAGATGTTTCAGGTTTTGTTCAGCTGCACTATGAGTTATTAACAGAGTTTGTGTTTGTGTATGTACTTAAAGAGGTCCTCCCATTCCTGCATTTTCCAAGCATGGTGTGATCGGTGGTAATATTCAAGACATTCACAAGCAAAACAAGAATTTCAACATAAAGAAGAATTGCCAAGGCTGGCACAGTGGCTTATGTTTGCAATCCCTGCACTTTGAGAGACTGAGGAGGAAGGATTGCTTGAGTGCAGGAGCTGGAGACCAGCCTAGGCAATGCAGCAAGACCCCATCTATACAAAGATTAAAAAAAAATAATCAGCTGGGCGTATTGGCACTTACCTGTAGTCTCAGCTACTCTGAAGGCTGAGGCAAGAAGATTGCTTAAGCCCAGAAATTGGAGGCTGCAATGAGCCGTGATTGCACCACTGTCCTTTTGCCTGGGCAGAAGAGCAAGATCCTGTTTCTGAAAGATGCTCCCCTGGCTTGGCTTGCAACCTTTCTTTTTAACAATCTTTTTTTTTTTTTAATCATATAGAGCTCATGTCTAGAACCTAGCTGTGACCATCCACTGCAGCTCCCACAACCACGCCAGGACGATCAGTCGAATGAAGGAAATACAGATGTGCAATGTCTATGTACACACAATTGAAGGCAGCTTCACACCAGTGAGCCAAGTAACAGGCTCCGCAAAGGCACTGTCACTCCTCGGAATATCTAAGAAAAGAAAGGATGTGGGCAGGTGCGGTGGCTCACACCTGTAATCCCAGCACTTTGGGAGGCTGATGTGGGTGGATCAAGAGGTCAGGAGTTTGAGACCAGCCTGGCCAACATGGTGAAACCCCGACTCTACTAAAGATATAAAAAATCAGCTGGGCGTGGTGGCGTGCTTCTGTAGTCCCAGCTGCTCAGGAGGCTGAGGCTGGAGAATTGCTTGAACTCGGAAGGCGGAGGTTGCCATGAGCCGAGATGGCGCCACTGCACTCCAGCCTAGGTGAAAGGGCAAGACTTTGTCTCAACAACAACAACAAAAAGGAATGATGCATGAGAGAACAGTGGAAGATGTTTTCATCATGATCAAAGGACAAGTTTGATCACTTCAGGGAGAGAAGCAGGTGGCCTGCTGTGACTGTGACTGGAGGGAACGGAGAAGTGCAAAGGCAGGAGGCTGCCCAGTTAGGAAAAAGTCTCTGTGCACTCATCATCAAGAAGCCTACAAAGCAGAAGGCAGCTCCCAAGAGTCAGAGATGGGTGGCCCACTTGGCTGTCTCCAAAGGGGGGCTCTCCGTACATTTCCA
This sequence comes from Cebus imitator, assembly GCF_001604975.1. NCBI lineage: Eukaryota > Metazoa > Chordata > Mammalia > Primates > Cebidae > Cebus > Cebus imitator. The sequence goes on from NW_016107468.1 coordinate 1,387,963, forward strand.
ACTTGTAAGGTTCTGTTTATTTGGCATGGTTTACATCAAGGAAATCAGCAAGACTCATTCATATTTCAGCATGACTATTTCTAGAGTAAGGAAGATATTTTCAGTCCTCCTTTCCTCTCTAAATGTGTTAGAAGACAAATCTCATCCCAAACTTTAACTCAACTACAGCAAAAAAGCTTCCTGAATTGTTATTGTACTCTGTTTTATATTTTTTTACTTTTTAGAGACTGAGTCTTGCTCTGTTGCCCGAGATGGAGTGCTGGGGTGCAATTATAGCTCACTGTTAGCCTTGAACTCCTGGGTCGAAGTGATCTTTCTTCCTTAGCCTTCGAAGTAGCTGGGAGTGTAGGCATACACTATCACACTCAGTTAATTAAAAAGAAAAGAAATTTGTAGAGACAGGGTCTCACTGTACGTCCCAGATTAGTCTCAAACTCCTGGCCTTAAGTGATCCTCTCACCTTGGCCTCCCAAAGTGCTGGGATTACAGGCCCGAGCCACAGTGCCTGGCTAGAATTCTTATTGTAAAACAGGATCCTGGTCACTTGAAATGTCTGAGAATCGAAGAGCAAACAGCAGACTTATCTCTAGGAAATTTTGCAAAGGACACAGGTTCATACTCAAGCTCTAAAGCAAATGATATAAACCCACTACATCATCTTAGAAAATGTTTGCAAGTGTGCATTTCACTGGCATCTTTAGAACAAATTAGTCTCTTCCGCATTGTGTATACAAATTGCATCATATCGTCGCTTCATTAAAAAATGTTCCAATTAGAGAAAGAAAGAAGTTACTGTAGGATAGCTCTCTCTACATATTGGTCTGAGGCTTTCAAATTAGAGACCAAGTTGCGGGTTCCTGTTACCATGAGAACCACGGCATTTCTCCAGCTGTTACAATTATTAACTCAAAGAACATGCATCTCCTTAAACTCTGCCTGTTATTTATCTACTGTCCTATGGGCTTGACGGTGCCTAGAACTCTATTAATCACCCGTTTAGGAAAGTACAAAGGCTGCAGGAGGGACAGCAGCTGTGCCTTCCTGTCAGGAGAAACAAGTAACGGTGATTCTTTTACCCATTTTGTTCTATGTCTCTTGGAGGGTAAAGAGGAAGGACTGAGAGGCTTGGAGGGAAGATGGTCTACAGGAGCCCAACATGGCGTGCAGAGATAAGCAACACCCGCTGTTGGTGACATAGAAACCCTCTCTCCCTGCAAGCTCAGGGAATACAGATTGGTGACCAGAAGTCTCCTTTCTCTTACTAGGTAATTGGGTCCTGACCCCCAGCTCCTTCTCTACACACAAAGACTAAGAGTAGTAAACTAGATTATGTATATCACCTTGATACTGTAAAACCCATTATACTCATTAAGGTCCTATGAAAGAGTTATGCTTTTAGAGTCATTCACTCTTTTAATCTCCTATGAAGTATTTGGTATCTCCATTGCACAAAGAGACTCAGGCTTAGAGAAATTCTGTAACTTGCTCAAGAAGTTAAGCCAGCAGGAAGAGGAGGAACAGGATCACAAAGTGAGATATTTTGTTTTAAAATCATATTCTCTGGCTGGGCATGGTGGCTTACACCTGTAATCCCAGCACTTCTGGAGGCCAGGTCCGGTGGATTGCTTGAGCTCAGGAGTTCGATATCAGCCTGGGCAACATGGCAAAACCTTGTCTCTAGCAAAAGATACAAAAAATTAGCTGGGTGTGGTGGCATGAACCTGTGGTTCCAGCTACTCAGGTGGCTGAGATGAGAGGTTCACCTGAGCCCGGGAAGTTAAGGCTGCAGTGAGTTGTGATCGCGCCACCGCACTCCAGCCTGGGCAACGGGAGTGAGACCCTGTTTAAAAACAAACAAACAAACAAAAAAACAAATAAATAATCTCATTCTCCCTACATTAAAAAAAATGCTGCATATGGATATTTATAGCGGCTTTATTATAACTGCAAAACATGGAAGTATCCAAGATGTCCTTCAGTGAATGAATGAATAGATAAGATTGTTCTGTCTCCAGATGATGGAATGCTATTCAATGCTAACATGAAATGAGCTCTCCAGCTATGAAAAGACATGAAGGAAACTTAAATGCACATTACTAAGTGAAAGAAGACCATCTGAAGAGGTACACGCTATATTCCAACCAAATGGCATTCTGGAAAAGACCAAACTATGGAGTTAGGAAAAAGGTCAGCAGTTGCCAGGAGTTAGGGGGTGGGGGAGAGAAGGATGAATAGGTAGAACTTAGAGGTCATGAGAATACTCTGTGTGAGACTCTAATGGCGGATACATGTTATTACACAGTTGTCCACGCACATAGAATGGGCAACAGCAAGAGTGAACCCTCACATCAACTGTGGACTTCGAGTGATAATGATGTGTCAATGTACGTTCATTCACTGTAATCATTGTATCATTCTGGGGCAGCAAGAGGTTGACAAAAGGGGAGGCTGTGCGTGTGCGGGGCCAGTGGTGTATACAGGAAGTCTCTGTGCCTTCTATTCAATTTTGCTGTCAATGTAAAACTGCTCAAAAAAATTATAAAGGCTTTGAAAACAATTCCCATGCTCTCTTTTTTGTTACCAGGTTGCAGAGAAAACCAAGGCAACTAAATCCAACAAGGTGGACACTATGGTAAGACACAGTGATGAGAAAAAATGGAGCAGGAGAAGTAAGTGTCAGAAATCAGTCGGGTTGGACAGGAACCAGGATGCAAGGCCCTCAGGAGCACAGCACCTCCTCATCAAAGGCCCTGGCTTGGCTGACAACCCTTGCTCTCTGTTTGGCTCTGATCATTCATTAATCAAGTCTTGCAACACATGAATCTTCTCATAGTAGATTCATTTTGCTAAGTAATTGTTTTTCTGTTTTAGAATTATCGTTTTCATTCATTTGTTCAATAAATGTTTGAGTGTCTATGTCACACATGCTATTTTGGGTGTTAGGAATGCAGCAGTGAACAAGACTGTTAAAATTTTTTTCTGCATTTTTGGGCCGGGCGTGGTGGCTCACACCTGTAATCCCAGCACTTTGGGAGGCCAAGGTGGGCAGATCGCCTGAGCTCTGGAGTTCGAGACCAGCCTGGCCAACATGGTGAAACCCCGTCTCTACTAAAAATACCAGTTAGCCAGGTGTGGTAGTTTGCGCCTGTAATCTCAGCTATTCAGTAGGCTGAGGCAGGAGAATTGCTTGAATCTGGGAGGCATAGGTTGTAGTGAGCTGAGATAGCACCACTGCATTCTAGCCTAGAAGACAGAACGAGATTCCATCTCAAAAAAATAAAAAACTGCAATTTTGAAGCTTACATTCTTTAGAAAGACAGATGGTAAACCATAAATATAGTAGCTAGGCAAGTCATAAATTAGGTTGGCGATTGATACTTGGATAGGAAAAAGAGAAAACAGAGCAGGTTGAGAGAAGCATGTTATTGACTGAGAGTTCAGAGACTCAGCGGAGGAGCATTTGCTCAAGATCACAGCACCAGGAAGTAGTGGAGCAGAAATAAAACTCAGATCTGCTGGAATCCAAAGGCCTCATGGGATCCTCCTTCTAGGCTGGTTGAAAACTCGTCTCCATTCTGCCTATTAGGGTTGCCCCATTTTTCTAAGGGAGGGGGTTCCCCACTGCCAGAAAGTTGCTGTCAGTCTGGATTTCATATTTTTAACTCCTATTTCATGTCTCCAATATAACATGCCAGAGAGCTAGGGCCAGTCTAACGCTGAATGCAGGCAGCAAAGGTAACTCCGTGAATTCTGGTAACTTGCATTGAAGGCACAGGGGCCAATGTGTCTGTGCTCTCTCAGGGTGATGCAACTCCAGGCTCTTATCTCAGAATTCAAGCTTCTTTTGATGCATCTGAGGCATGAAAGTGAGATTGTAACTCTGTGGGGAAATGGTGTTCAATCATCAACAATTCTAAGTAATTTTTGAATTGAACGCTACAGACATATAGCCACTGCATGTATCATGCATGTAGAGCATGGCAGGGTCTTACAGAGTGAATACACCATGCTCCCAGATCAAAATAGAATCTTATTATCCTAGAGCCTCCTGTGATATCTTTTCTCAGTCACTGCCACTGCCCTGGTTGCTAATGTGCCATTTACCAGTTTTGCCTGCTTTTGAGCTTTGTATAAATGGAATCCTACATGATGCACTCTTTTCAGTTTTCTTGGTGTTTAGCATTATGCTTGCCAGATCCATCCATCTGTGTGTAACTGTAGTTTGGCCATTGTCTTTACTGCATAATATTCCCATGTGTTGGAAATAAGAGCTCAGAGTCACAAAGAAAATGAGCACTCAAATAGAGGATTTCTCAGCAAGGCAAATTTACTTCTGCAGAAGGGTACTGCTTGCTCTTCTGTCCACTGCAAGAGCACACTGAACAAGTGAGGGAAGGGGTTCTTATCCCTAATGCAGTCAGTCCCTGCTACTGTGTCCGGTCCCCATGGGCTGGAGTCTGACTGTACAATCTAAGCTGATCTCAATTGGCTACTTCAAATGGAGCAGGGGTGGGGGCTGCAGTGGCCAAATAAGGAACAGAAGCGGGCTACAGATTGAGTTATAGACTGGGAACAGATATGAGTTACAGGTAACAGATGTGGGACTGGTGGGAAGGGTCTTTTCTGTAACTAGTGGCAAGGAGGAAAACAGAACCTTTGAAGAGGAACTCACTGTGTCTAACATGTGGATGCATAAATTTGGGTAGTTTCTAGTAGACTGTTATGAATCCTGCCAATGCTTGCATTCTTTTTTTTTTTTTTTGAGACAGGGTCTTGCTCTGTCAGCCAGGCTGGAGTGCAGCAGTGCCATCACGGCTCACTGCAGCCTTGATCTCCGGGACTTAATTTATCCTTCCCCCTCCAGCCTCTTGAAGAGCTGAGACCTCTTGCCACCATGCCTGGTAAATTAAAAAAATTATTTTTGTAGAGATGGGGTCTTGCTATGATGCTCAGGTTGGACTCAAACTCCTGGGCTCAAGTGAGCCTCCTGCCTTATCTTCCCAAAATACTGGGATGACAGACAGGAATTGCCATGCCCAGCCTCTTCGGTATATTTTTGTGTTCATATTTCTTTTGAGTATAAACCTCGGAGTGGAATTGCTAGATTATGAAAAAGCTTATATTCAGCGTTAGTAGATTGGTAGTAAAGTACTTTTGGGTTTTGTTCTATAGCAGTGTAAATGAGCATGCATTTGTAAGTGTTTTTGTAGGTATTTTTGTAAATTAGTCTGTGCTTTTGTGTATCACATAATAATAAAATGAGGCTGTTTGTGTCTCAGTATCAGCTGAAGTCCCAAGGCAGAGAACAAATCTATTAGTGGCTAGTGCTTTACATTTTAAGGTGAGTTTGTAGATTATTTGGAAGTGGTCTCAAATTTCAAAGGTGGGAGACAATGGGTTTCATGCTCTTAGCCTACAATCCTCATGGGAGGCCTCACAGGTACAAGTGCAAGATTCCAGGACAGTGTTTGTGGCTTCACCATTTCCCAGCCAAAGTCCTCCAACATTACCGTGAATCATGACACATCTACCTGGACAAGACTTCAGCCTCCTAGCTGTGGGGAGTGGGTGGGGTATTTAGGGAGAGGAGCTTCAGGGAGGTCAAGATAGCTCCTTATGAGTCTCCTGGAGTGCAGTTTCTCAAATGGCTGAGAGTAAAGATGGGAGTCCACCTGGGGTGGTGGTGCACCTGCTCTGAGAGCAAGGCAAATGTGTGTGTTTCTGATATGGTTTGGCTCTGTGTCCCCAACCAAATCTCATCTCAAATTGTAGTCTGCAACTGTCAGAGGAGGGGCGTGGTAAGGTGATTGAATCATGAGGGCAGACATCCCCCTTGCTGCTCTCATGATAGAGTTCTCACCAATAAATGTGTAGCTCTTTCCCCTTCTCTCTCTCACACTCTCCTACTCCACCATGGTAAAGACATGCTTGCGTCCCCTTTACCTTCCGCCATGGTTGTAAATTTCCTGAGGTCTCCCAGTCTTGCTTCCGTACAGTCTGTGGAAATGTGAGTAAATTAAACCTCTTTTCTCCATTAACTACCCAGTCTCAAGTAGGTCTTTATAGCAGTGTGAGAATGGACGAATAGTTTCCCTGGAGCATGTGTGGACATTGTGAGACTGGTACCAGTGGAGGGTGGCCAGGTTCTTGGCATCTTGAACAAAGAATTGGACAAAACATACAAAGAAAGCAAGGAAATAATGAAGCAATGAAAGCAGGGTGGGAGTGGGTCCTTGCATAAGGGCTTAAGGGCCTGGTTACAGAATTTTCTGGGGTTTAAACACGCTCTAGAGGTTTCTCATTGGTTACTTGATATAAATGAAGTAGTAGCCCCAATCAGTCTGGTTGTAGAAAGCAACCAATCAGAGGCTAAAGTTAAGTTACAAGGTTATACTTCTATGCAAATGAAGACTTGGCCTGCAATCAGTCTGATTGGTTGTTTTTCTCCATCGGCTGAAGTGAAGTTACAAAGTTACTCTTGTATGCAAATTGGTTGCCTTCTGCAACCAATCAGATATACTTTCAATTTTCCCTCTGCCCTGAAGAAAAGATGGGAAAAGGTGGTGATGATTGGGATATGGTTTGCAAAGGAAGTAGGCTCCCGTCCTTTCTTCACTTAGGTGTGAAAAGTTGGGGTTTTCCTTTCAATTTAGTTATAGTAAGTTAGTGTGAATCAGCCCGAGGTTCCCTGCCTCCAGATCCTATTCCCCTGACTCAAGACACAGAATCTCCTAAGAGACAGAGGCAATTTCAGCAGAAAGAAACTGGAGGAGATGGAGGATTGTAAACAGCCTGAGGAAAGGAGGTGCTGTCCAGTTAGAGGAGCAGGGGTTTGGTGAGTCTCAAGGAGGAGCTTAGAAGCATTTAAAAAATGATACATGAGCAAGAATTAGCTGCACATTTCTGCTATGGGCAGAGGAGATGGCAAGTAACACAAGAACCCTGACCAGTCCTGCGTCTTCTCTGTCCTGGTGTATGGCACATTTTCCCAAGCATGAGGACCTAAAGGCAGCCTACAGATGAAAGGAGGAGGATAGCATTGCTTGGCAGGGACACAGAATAATCCATCCACTGCCACCCAGTCCTAGCCTCTCCCATCTTTCCATTCTGAAGCAAGTACGGCTGGTGGTAAAAAGGGTTTAAGTTTATATGCAGTTTGATGTTTAATCTGACATTCTTCTGGCATTGTAACTATTGAAATGAAATTACTCTCAGGACTAAAATTCAGCCACTGGATTTTTAGTATCTAAGGATGGCCTGAGTAATTTGGGAAACCCTAGCTCTATAAGCTGACAGATGGAACACCATGCCTGGGCTGCTCTTGGGATGGGATGGGGATGGGGATGTCCAGGCACATGTGTCATGATGCACGGTAATGCTAGAGGCCTTGGGATGGGAACATGGTCATTGTGAAGTCGCTGGGGGTGCAGACAGGCTTCAGCCACAGGGCTAGATGTAGTGGTTGCTTCACCCTGAGGTTCTCATTCTTACTTGGAGGGAGGTATCTGCCCTCACTATCCAGAGCATGGAAACCTTCACTGGTGAGGTCCTTGGTGCCCTAGACCCCTCAGTTAGAAGTCTGAGCATTTTTTAACAGGTTCTCACTCTAAAACACAGGCTGCAATGCAGTGCTGTGATCATAGCTCACTGCAGCCTTGAAATCTTAGGCTTAAGTAATTCTCCCACCTCAGCCTCCCAAGCAGTTGGGACTACAGGTGCACATACCATGCCTGGCTAACACACACACACACACACACACACACACACACACACACACACACACATATATATATATATATTTTTTTTTTTTTTTAACATAGAGATGGGTTCTCACTATGTTGCCCAGGCTGGTCTTAAAGCCCTGGACTCAAACAATCCTCCCATTTTGACCTCCAACTCCCAAAATGCTGGGATTACAGGCATGAGCCACTAAGCCTGGCCTAATATGAGTATTCTAGGGCTCAGGAGAGAAAGTGAAAATGACCCAGGAGGTTCAGTTGCAAGTACCCAGGCACTGACTCTCCGGCAGGCAGACAAACTCAGCGAGCCCATTGCAGTTGTTACTTTTATGGACCAATTTGCCTGGGCCACAGAATACCCCAATACCTGATTACACATTATTGTGGGTGTATCTCTGAGGGTGTTTCTGGAAGAGGTTAGCATTTGAATTGGTGAACTGAGTAAAGCAGATGATTCCCATTCCCCAATGTGGGTGGGCATCATCCAATCCAGTAAGGGCTGGAACAGAACAAAAGGCAACAGAGAAAGAAGACAGTCACCTCTTATTTCTGCCTCACCTCTTAAGTTGAAACGACTCATCTCATCTTCTCTGATTTTCAGACTGGGATTCACACCATCAACTCCTCTGGTTCTCAGAGGCCTCTGAACTCTTACTGAATTATGACATTGTATTCTCTGGGTCTCAAACTTAAAGACAGCAAATTATAGGTCTTCTTGGCTTCCATAATTGTGTGAGCCAATTCCATATATATATAAATATATATAGGTGTACACACACACACAGAGCGAGAGAGAGAGAGATAGAGAAAGAGAGAGAAAGAGAGAGAGAGAGAGATGCCTCTAAGTGTACAATAGGGTTATGCCCCAACAAACCCATCATAAGGTGACACTATGGTAAGTCAAAAATGCATTTAATATACCTAACCTACTGAATCATAGCTTAGCCTGGTCTCCCTTAAATGTACTCAGAACACTCACATTTGCCTACAGCTTGGCAAAATCATCTAATACAAAGTCTATTTCATAATAAAGTGTTGAATGTCTCTTATAATTTATTGAATACTCTACTGAACATGAAAATCGGAATGTCTGTATGGATATTTGAAGTATGATTTTTATGGAATGCATATTGCTTTTGCATCATTGCAAAGTCGAACAATTGTATGCTGAGCTATCACAAGTAAGGGATGGTGTGTGTGTGTGTGTCTGTGTGTCCTATTGGTTCTTGGTTCTGTTTCTCTGGAGAACCCTGACTAATACACCACCATGCCTGAGATTCTTGCAGAAGAGTTTCTTGAGTTAACTGCACCCAAGATAAAGTTTCAAGTTTGATCCCTTAATTAGAGAAAAATGAGCTAGAATATTAATTCTCAAGCTGTGGGCCACAGACCACTGGAGTGCAAGGGTAAGACTGTGTTCAAGGTTAGAGCAAAAGGTCTAAACAGTTCTATTCATCTTGAGACGAAGCATTGACAGTAAACTAACCTAGCAAAATGTAGTTTTATGAATGGTGCATTAGTCCATTCTTCAGTGCTACAGAGACTGGGTAATTTATAAAAATAAGAGGTTGAATTGGCTCACAATTCTGCAGGCTGTATAGAACGCATGGCTGGGAGGCCTCAGGAAACTTATAATCATGGTGGAAGGCAAAGGGGAAGCTGGCAAGTCCTACGTGTCTGAAGCATCGGGAAGAGAGAGCAAAGGGGAAGGTGTCAAACACTTTCAAACAGCCAGAACATGTGAGTAATCTATCACAAGGACAGCAAGGGGGTAACCCACTCCCATGATTCAATCACCTCCCACCATGCTGCACCTCCAACACTGGGAATTATAATTCAACATTAGATTTGGGTGGGGACACAGAGACAAACTGTATCAGATGCTATCTAAGAAACGTGTAATAAGATCACATGCTTCAAATGCATTAATTTTTTATAACATTATGCCATTATGCAATTCTCAATCACAAACATTATTATGTGCAGCTCCAACATTTTCACTTTCTTATTCTGCTTCTTTAAAGAGATGTCCTTAAACCAGATCAAAGGAAAAGACACGCAGGATCACGGCACTCTTGGTTAACGCTAAAATGCCATTTAGCCAGCATGCAGGTTGCCAGATAAAACTACGAGGTACTAGGAGGATGAATTGAAAATTGTCATTTCATCAAGCTCAGTGACAATGTTATCTGCAGATCTTAGAAGAATCAGCTCAGAAAAATCCCTGGTTGGTACAGATCCTTTCAGATAGATTGAAATCTTTCCAGGCTATTCCTCAGAGCTCATCAATCAAGGGCAGTTGTCATGGTGAAGTATTCCATTTAATTATCCTCAGCCCTCTAGATATTGAAAGCACTTGGGAACAGCAGGTTGTGCCGGCCCTGGTCTCCCCAGCTAAAACAGTCATTCCTTTCTTACTCCATCTTTACCTGGAGGCATTTATTCATTCATTTATTCAATAAATAAGTACCAAATGCCTACTATGTGCCAGGCACAGAGTTCCTGCCAAAAGTGTCATTGTGAAAAAGTCAGGTGCAGACTCTGCCTCTACTCACTTCTGTATGGCAGAAGACAGACCCACAGGCAATCAGGAGGGGGTGAGTCTGTGTTGTGCATGCTCCCAGCAGGGTGCTGGAGCCCAGAAGGTACCATTGGATGTCAACCAAGTGGCTGGGAGCTGGAAGTTGGGTCTTACATGGTCAATTGCTATCTAAGGAATTGGACATGAACTTCCCCACTTAGCTGAGATCCTCAGATCTCCTTATCTGATAAGGAGATCCAATTCCTTCCAAAGCACCAAAGCTAAAAGGCTGTCTTCTCTGAGTCTTCCAAGCAACAAAAGGGAGTAGAAGCCCATCCGCTAAGGAGAGGAAGCTGGTGATGAGAAATCAAGTGGAAAAAGAGGAAAAGGGAAGAGCGTTGGTGAGGAAGGAAGAAAGGTCCTGGGACGGTCCCCTGGGCAGTACTGTGGGTTCTGAACACCCCATTCATATGATGTCAAGGTTGTGATATGTCAAAGCACAAGTTTGTCCTTGAGAAGCACAGTTAGGGAGAAGACCATGCAGATAGCTACATATCTACCTATTTATTTGTCCACCTAGTAAATAATTTTGGAGTTTCTGCCAAGTGTCTGTCTTGTGAAGGAGACACACATGAAGCAAAGAGTTACACAAATGCATATTTAGCCCTAACATGCATCATGCTACAGAAAGTTCATGATCAGAGTGTCACAGGAAGTTTTTCTGGGGCAGTGACACTCAGCTGAGACCTGGAAAGTGAGGAGAAACCAATGAGAGAGGCAGAACATGGAAAAATTTCCCAGGCAGAGTGGGGAGTCTAGCTGAGGACTTCACAGAGAGCCTAATGCTCAATGGGCAAAGGTGGACGCCCACCACATCATGGAGGGCCACTGGGACTTTACACCAAGAACACCTGATGATTTTGAATATGTGGAAAGCTGTGGATGGGTCTTCATTTTTAAAGAAGCCACAATCTTGGCTCCCTATAACCTCCACCGCCTTATCTACCAACAATCACTCTGGCTGCTGTAGCAAGACAGTGGTGGAGGAAGGCAAGAATGGAGGGGTGGAAACTGATCAGGAAATAAACATGGCAGCCCAGGAAAGAGCCATTCACCAGTGGCTTAGCCCTGGGTAGGGACGGGGGTAGTGCCAGTGGAAGTACTGAGTGAAGGTCATCTTCATTCAGTGTCAGAGCGTGCAGTTCGTCCACCTCCATGGGCACAGGACAGTAAGTACTTTCACCACACAACACAAGCTCCACCTGCAGTAGACACGCTTGCTCATATCTTTTTTTTTGAGCCAGAGTTTTGCTCTGTCGCCCAGGCTGGAGTGCAGAGGCACGATAACTCACTGCAACCTCCGCCTCCTGGTTTCAAGCAATTCTCCTGCCTCAGCCTCCTGGGTAGCTCAGATTACAGGCACCCACCACTGCACCCAGCTAATTTTTATATTTTTAGTAGAGACAGGGTTTTACCACGTTGATCAGGCTGAGGGGGAGGGAGGGAAGGAGGAAGGAAGGAAAGGAAGGAAGGAAGGAAGGGAAGGAGGGAGGAAGGGAGGGAAGGAGGGAGGAAGGGAGGGAGGGAAAGAAAGAAAGAAAAACAATGCAAAACAAGCTAAAAGGAAAGCTTTTAGTATTCCTGTCTCTGGAGGGTCGAGGATGCTTTGGCCTGTCATTAAAGGGAAGTAGCTTGAGCTGTGAGAACAGGAGAAAGTGGAAGAAAAGAGAAGAGAGACTAGCTGTTTTTGATTTATTCTATGTCAGTTTCTTTTTTCCCTCCAGATTTTCAAAAGAAGGGACTTTAGAAAGCACATATAAGTCTTTGCAATTTTACATTTAACATGTCGCTTCCCAACTGAGCTGGCATTTGGAGACAAGGGTAATAACTCCTGGTGAGCGTTTCTCTGACCTTATTGTGGAACTGGATAGTTTCTCCTTTTCCTCCCAGGCTCAGTCCTGGGGCTTCCAAGAGTGTCTCAGTCTATTTGCATTGCTATAAAGGAATGCCTGAGGCTGGGTAATTTATAAAGAAAATAGGTTTCTTTGGCTCACAGCTCTGCAGACTGCACAAGAAATATGGCATCAACAACTGGGGCTGGTGAGGGCCTCGGGAAGCTTCCACTCATGGTAGAAGGTGAAAGGGAGCTGGGAAGTTTATATGGCAAGAGAGGGAGCAAGAGAAGAGAGAGGTGTCACACGCTGTTTAACTACTAGATCTCATGATGGGAACAAAGAGGGGGAGCTTACTCGATCTCATGAGAATGGCACCAAACCACTCATGAGAGATCCACCCCCGTGTCCTAAAGTGTCCTAAATACCTCCCACCAGGCCCACCTCCAACACTGTGGATCAAATTTCAACAGATTTGGAGGAGACAGATAAACTATGTTAGAAGGGAAGAGTCACATCTGTGAAGAGAGAAGGTGGTGGAGGAGGAAGGCAAGGGTGGAGGGGTAGAAAGTGGGCTCACGATGCATACATACTTAGGGCTAAATAAGCATTTGTGTGACTCTTTCTTTCTTGGGCATATCCAATCTCTCCACGTTTCCCCCTGTGTCACAGGCTTCATCTCTGTCCCTCCCCACTGCCAAATTCATATACTGAAACTCTAATCCCCAATGGGATGGCATTTGAAGATGGTGCCTTTCAGAGGTGATTATGTCATCCACCGTGCACAGGGGCTCATTCTGTTGCCCAGGCTGGATGGAGTGCAGCAGCCTGATGGTGACTCACTGTAGCCTCCAACTCCTGGACTCAAGCTGTTCTCCTGCATTGGTCTGCACGGTAGCTGGGACTACAGACACCTGTTACCATACTCAGTTAATTGAAAAAAAAAAAAATTGAGAACAAGCCTGTTGGATCTCTCTTGTTTTTCTGTGTTTTCCTTCTTGCTTGCTCTTGCTCAAAGCCTGCATCCTGCCAAGGCACTTTTCCTTTTTCTGGGGCCATATGCAGGCTGATTATACGGAAACACCAATGGCCAGTGTCACAGTGTTATTGAGACTGGCCCTGACATCATTGTTCCAGCCTGTCACTGCTGCTGTCCTCAACCCCAATCTCACTCCCCTCGATACTGGTAGTGCTACCAATGGCACCAACACAATGTCTCTAGTCTGCCGTGGTGACGGCCAATGTATTCCTACCAACAGTTTTTTTTTTTTTTTTTGAGACTGATTCTCACTCTGTAGCCCAGGCTGGAGTGCAGTGGCACACTCTTGGCTCCCTATAACCTCCACCATCTGATCTACCAACAATCTTCATGGCTGTAGAGATTATAGAAAATAGGCCCTGTTGCTTAATTTTTTTTTAATAAAAAAATTTTTTTTGAGACAGGGGCATGCTCTGTGTCCCAGGCTAGAGTTCAGTAGCCTGATCATGAATCACTGCAGCCTTCAACTCCTGGGCTCAAGCCATCCTCCTGCCTTGGCCTCCCAAGTAGCTGGACTACGGACACATGCTGCCATATCTAACTGATTAAAAATAAGCTTTTGTTAGAGACAGGGTCTCACTGTGTTGCCCAGGCTAGTGCTGAATTCCTGGGTTCAAGTGATCCGCCCTCCTTGACCTCCCAAGGCGTTGGGATTAACAGGTGTGAGCCACTGCACCTGGCCTGTTGCTTGCTTTGTTTTATCATCTCTTCATCTTGGTTCCCAATTACAGGCACTGAGGTGCAGAGAAAGGAGCAAACACTGTGCTATCCTTAGAGCTACTCTATCTATAAACAATGGTCATTCTTGGGCATCTCCAATCTCTACATGTTTCTCCCTTGTCATGGGCTGTATGTTTGCTCTTCCCCACTGCCAAATTTATATATTGAAACTCTAGTCCCCGGTGAGAAAAACTCGGCTCCCTACAACCTCCAAGTCCGCATCTACTAACAATCTTCATGGCTGTAGAGATTACAGAAAATGGGCCCTGTTAGGCTGGGCGCGGTGGCTCTCGCCTGTAATCCCAGCACTTTGGGAGGCCTAGGAGGGCAGATCACGAGGTCAGGAGATCAAGACCATTCTGGCCAACGTGATGAAACCCCGTCTCTACTAAAAAAATTTTAAAAATTAGCCAGGCATGGTGGCATGTGCCTGTAGTCCCAGCTACTCAGGAGGCTGACGCAGGAGAATCGCTTGAAACGAGGAGGCAGAGGCTGTGGTGAGCCAAGATCATGCCACTGCACTCCAGCCTGGATGACAGCATGAGACTCTGTCTCAAAAAAAAAAGAAGGGGCCCTGTTGCTTATCCTGGGTTTAAGTGATCCTCCCTCCTTGACCTCCCAAGGCATTGGGATTACAGGTGTGAGCCACTGCACCTGGCCTGTTGCTTGCTTTATCATCGCTTCATCTTGGTTCACAGTTATAGGCACTGAGGTGCAGAGTGAGGAGCAAACAACTCTACCCATAAACAATGGTCATTCCTGGGCCAGTCTTGGGCTTCTCTGATCTCTACATGTTTCTTCCTGTGACACGGACTGCATGTTTGTTCCTCCCCACCTGCAAATTTATGTGTTGAAACTCTAGTCCCCAGTGGGTATTTGAAGATGGGGTCTTTGAGAGGTAATTAGGTCGTGAGGGTGGAGCTCTTATCATGGGAATAAAGCTCTTCTAAGACAAGATAGGAGAGAGCTTGTTTTTCCTCTTTCTCCATGCAAGCAAATCAGAAAGATATCTCTCATCAGAATCTGACAATGTTAGCACATTGGACTTTCAGCCTCCAAAACTGTGAGAAATAACTACTTGTTGTTTAAACCACCCAGACTATGACATTCTTGTTACAGCAACCGCACCTAATGAGGACAGCCTATGTCAGTTGAACTCTTCAGACAAACAGAAGTAAAAAGAGAGTTAGACATAGCCAGGTGTGGTGGCTCACCCCTGTAATCCCAGCACTTTGGGAGGTTGAGGTGGGAGCATCGCTTGAGCCCACAGGTTCAAGACCAGCCTGGGCAACACAGAGACCTTCTGTCTACAGAAAATTTAAAAATTAGCTGGGTGTGTTGACATGCACCTGTAGTCCCAGTTACTCAGGAGGCTGAGGTGGGAGGATCTCTCAAGCACAGGAGTTGAAGGCTGCAAGTGAGCTATGACTGTGGCACTGCATTCCAGCCTGGGCAACAGAATGAGATCTTCTCCAAAATAATAAGTAAATGAAAAGAGTTGGACATGAACAGGATTCACTGCGGGAAAGGCCTCCGAAAGATAAAGAGAAGAAGGAGCAGGAGCTGGTGAGGAGCCTCTGGATTGCCATGCAGGTCTGACACCTGTAAGCGGAGATGGGGAAGGGGTGGAGTCTGGATAGAAAAAGCCCTGGGCCACAACCCAGCTCTGGGAGAGCTTTGCCTAGGCTTCTGCAGAGTCCCTGAATTAATTGTCTTTCACTGTGTAACACACCACACCGAAATGCAACAACAAACAGCTTAAATCAACAACAAACTTTTCTTATGTCACAGATTCTGTGGATCAGGAGGTCAGAAGCAGCTGAGCTGGGTGGCTCTTGTTCCTGTCCTCTCATGAAGTTGCAATCAAGATGTTGGCTGCAGTCATTTGAAGACTTGATTTGGGCAGGAGGGGGTACTTTCAAGGTGGCTCACTCACGTGGCTGGCAAATTAATACTGGGTGTTGGCAGGAGGATTCATTTCCTTGCCATATAGACAACCCAGAGAGCTGCTTGAGTGTCCTCAAGGCATAGTAGCTGGCTTCTCCCAGAGTGAGGGATTCAAGAGCATGCAAGACAGAAGATGTGGTGTTTATTATAATCTAGCTTCCAAAGTCTGACTGCACGAGTTCTGTAAATCCTACTGAATTCTACAGAATTACATGAGTCAGTCCAACATGGAACCTATGGTTGCATGGGTCAACCCATCATGGGAGTGGTCTACATGGGGTGTGAATATGGCAGGCAAGGATTATTGGGGTTATCTTGGAGTCTGGATGCCACATTCCACAAGCCAAAAATGGACTGTTGAAGGAGCCCTACAGTGGACAGAAGTTGTTTGGCTTGGTTGTCTTGCTCTGCTTAGCCAGTAGGAGGAAAACGGGGCCTCCATATAAGTCTCACAGAAGATTGGTGGAGGATCTGAAGGGGGCAGCCACTGGGGGATGACCACCAACTATTGTGAGCAGAACCTCTTCACAATAAGTTCTACTGAAGGACGATCTGAGCTGCTCAGCTTCCTGGCTGCGGCATGTCCCCATTTGTTTACATAAATAAACCCTGAGAATATCCAGTTCACAAGTCCCCAGCTTTCCAAGGTTCCCTGAGCCCTAGGATAAGCGCATCTTTCGGTTGAGCTGAGAACACTGTCATATTAAAACCAGAAAACTGGAGCACAGAGAGAGATGATACACCCAAGGTCTCCCCAAAGATGACAGAAGCAGGAATAACATGAAGGCTTTAAAATTCCAAGCCTAATACTCTTTGCTTTGTGCCATGAAGCCCCCATAAATCTAGCCATCTGTGCAAAGGACTGGCTTGCTGGGACACTCCAGACGGCTAAACACACCATTATCTATGATGTACATTCCTATTTTTACTGTTGTGGCTGCTACGGCAACAAATTTGATTTCCTAATTGTGTTTTTCTTTGGCTAATGTAAAAATTAATTTCCATTCCCCGAACAGTCATCAACTACTGGTAAAAGGAAATCACTCAGGAGATTGAGTGGTAAACCCACTGGATTCCGGTGCTATCTGCAACTGAGGGCAAGAAGCTGCCATCTGTTACCTGCACATTCCGTGCTAGACTCCATGAAAGATATCTGCTTTCTCCAAAGCCTGTGAGGCCAATTTCAATGTTTATTTTATTTTTGAGACAGAGTCTGTCACTCAGGCTGGAGTGCAGTGATGCCATCTCAGCTCACTGCAATCTCCGCCTCCCGGATTCAGGTGATTCTCCTGCTTCAGTCTCTTCGGTAGCTGAGATTACAGGTGTGTGCCACCACGCTGGGCTAATTTTTGTATTTTTAGTAGACATAGGGTTTCACCATGTTGGCCAGGCTGTTCTTGAACTCCTGACCTCCGGTCATCTGCCCGCCTCGGCCTCCCAATCAATATTCCCTTTTTAAAGTTAAGAAAATGGAGATGACAGAGGTGAAGCAACTTGCTCAGAATGCTATGTGATGTGGGTGGCAGGACAGAATGTAAGTACATCTGCCTGACCCTAAGTTTGATCATTTTTTTTCCTATATGAGACTGTTTCCAATTCTAACATAGTAGGCCTTCTGTATCTTGGGAGGATTTGTTCCAGGAACCCCTGCAGATACTAAAATCTGCAGATCTATAAGTCTCTTTTATTAAATGGCTTAGTTGGCCGGGTGTGGTGGCTCACAACTGTAATCCCAGTACTTTGGAAGGCTGAGGAGGGCAGATCACCTGAGGTCACAAGTTCAAGACCAGCCTGGCCAACATGGTGAAACGCTGTCTCTACTAAAAATACAAAAATTAGTCTGGCGTGGTGGTGGGTGCCTATAATCCCAGCTACTTGGCAGGCTGAGGCAGAAGAATCACTTGAACCCAGGAGGTAGAGTTTGCAGTGAGCTGAGATCACGCCACTGCACTGCAGCCTGGGGGACAGAGTAAGACTCTGTCTCAAAATAAATAAATAAAAATAATAAATAACGGCTTAGTACACTCAGCCTTGCTATATACAGGGTTTGGTCCCCAGTTGGTTCAATCCTTAGATGCAAGAGGCATGGATACAGAGGGCTGACTGTATCTCTTAAGTGTCCCAGTTTTTGTTGGAGTTACTGATATTCAGCGTCTACTTCTCAGCCTTGGTTTTGCTGCCTAACAGCTGTGGGTCACAAGGAAGTATGTGAGTCTCAGGGTAACTGATTCACACTAATTAAACTCACAAGAGAGACTGATATGTATGCCTGAATGACCGTCTACTCTCTCTTGCAAGGGAGTAAGCAAACTTTTCATATTTATTCTCCAGATCAGCCTTTTCCCGTAAGTCCGATAAGTTGAATTACTCAGCAGAAGGCTGCTTAGCAAGTATACAATCAGAACCAAAGTACCTGGGAGGCAGCTTTGAAGAATCTGATGGCTTACAGATGACCCTTTCTTGAGGTCCTCTCTTATGTGATGGGAAAATTTAAATGTTTCTTTAAAAAAAAAAAAAAACCTACACACACAGAGAAGTATTGTCAGAGTCTCATTGCTTTGTTTCCCCAGACTTTTTCTGATACTTTCATTATATAGAAATGATTTTTCTTTAAATATTGTATTACAATTTATTAGGCAACAACTTTATTTGCTGTGCAACACTATTCATTTCCGGATGTGTTTTTACTATTTGGCCTCGGAAAGTGTCTTCTAATATGGCTTTGTAAATTCATTATACATCACATGCAGTTTTTCTTATAATGATACAAGATGCATCAATCTAATTCTTACAAGGCCTCACCCTTTTCTAGAGTCATGAACACTGCCTGAACCCTCACACCTCTCAGATGGTGGGTGAGAAGGCAATGCAAACATCTCCTCTCCCTTGGACCAATCTATTTTAAATCACAGCTGATTGGGCTAGGTATGGGTCCCTAACTTATCCAAGCCTTGCATGGTGGGTATGCAAAGAAGAGGTAGACCAGATTCTTTCTCTAAAAAATTAGAGGACTTTGGGAGGCCGAGGTGGGTGGATCACCTGAGGTCAGGAGTTCGAGACCAGCCTGGCCAACATGGCGAAACCACGTCTTTATTAAAAATAAAAAAATTAGCTGGGCTTGTGCCGCGTGTCTGTAATCCCAGCTACCTGGGAGGCTGAGGCAGGAGAACTGCTTAAACCCGGGAGGTAGAGGTTGCAATGAGCCAAGATCGTACCACTGCATTCCAGCCTGGGCAACAGAATGAGATTCCATCTCAGAAAAAAAGAACCAGACGTGAGAAACAGAGGAAGAATAATTGTTGGTGGAGAAAGCTGAATGACGTGAGTTCAGGAGGTAGAAGGATGTGCCCTATGTGAGTCTCCTAGAATTGCCACAACACACCACAAATGGAGGAGCTTAAACGACAGGAACTTTTTGCCTCGCTGGTCTGGAGCTGCAAATCTGAAATCAAACTGTCAGCAGGGTTGTTTCCTTTCCAGGGCTGAATCTGTTCCATGCCTTTCTCCTAGCTCCTGGCAGCCTCAGGTGTTCCTTGGCCTATAGATGCCTTCCCCTCTGTCTTCACAGCATTCCCCCGGTATGTCAGTCTGTTTCTGTGTCCAAATGTCCCCCTTTTCTAAGGACACCAGACATACTTGTCCATCTACCCTAATGACCTCACTTTAACTTGAGTGAATCTGTGATGACTCTATTTCCAAAGAATGTCACATTCTGGATTGGGCATGGTGGCCCACACCTGTCATTCCAGCACACTTTGGAAGGCTGAGGCAAGAGGATCACTTGAGTCCAGGAGTTTGAAACTAGCCTGGGCAACCTAGCAAGATCTCTACAAAAAAAAAAAAAAAAAAATTAGCCAGGCATGACGGCATGTGCCTGTAGTCCCAGCTACTCAGGAGGCTGAGGTGGGAGAATCCCGTGAATAGAGGAATTTGAGGCTGCAGTGAGCTACGATCACACCACTGCACACCAACCCAGCAACACTGCAAGACCCTGACTTTAAAAACAAACGAAATAAAAGAAAAACAAATAAGGTCATGTTCTGAGGTGCTGGGGCTTAGAATTCAGCATGTATTTTTGGGAGAAGGTAATGCAAACATCTCGTCTCCCTTGGACCAAACTCATAAAGTAAGTTCAGGAAGGGGAGCCAAGGAAAGTCATCACAGGGCCACAGGCTTCAGTAAGGAGCCCCACCCTGGTCTCAGCATTGGACCTACCTTTTGGATTATGGCCACAGAAACAGCTGTGATAGAGACCAGAGCAAGGCCATCAATTAGGGGATAACTAGGTACAACAGAAAGAGGAGGTGCCCCATAGTGAGCCGCCATGACACTCTTATAATAACCTCCCTTCTTTCTTTTTTAAATTTTACTTTAAGTTCTGGGATATATGTGCAGAACCTGCAGGTTTGTTACATATGTATACACGTGCCCTGGTGGTTTGCTCCACCCATCAACCCATCAACTGAGTTTTAAACCTGTATGCATTAGATATTTGTCCTAATGCTCTCCCTCTTCCTCCTCCCCACCCCCCGAGAGGCCCCAGTGTGTGATGTTCCCCTCCCCGTGTCCTCATTGTTCGACTTTCATTTATGAGTGAGAACACGTGGAGTTTAGTTTTCTGTTCCCGTGTTAGTTTGCTGAGAATGATGGCTTCCGGCTTCATCCATGTCCCTGCTAAGGACATGATCTCATTCCTTTTTATGGCTGCATAGTATTCCATGGTGTATATGTGCCACATTTTCTTTGCCCAGTCTATCACTGATGGGCATTTGGGTTGGTTCCAAGTCTTTGCTATTGTAAACAGTGCTGCAATAAACATAGTGCGCATGTGTCTTTATAGTAGAATGGGTACATACCCAGTAATGGGACTGCTGGGTCAAATGGTATTTCCGATTCCAGATCCTTGAGGAATCACCACACTGTCTAACCTCCTATATTTCTTAAGGTGACTAGTGATGATGTATTCTGTACAATTAAGGAATCTAAGTATGACAGCGACCTACCTCCCAGACCTGAGATTACTGCAGCAACACTACCAGTGTTCAAATACATTGTCCAAGCAGGAAGTCTAGTAACAGAAATTCCAACCAGGCAGTTAGATTTCTCTTCCAATCTACCCACTGCCATGAGTTAATCGCATGACCCTGAGCTCCAATCCCTTTACTTATCAAGCAGAGGGCTCTTCCCAGCTATGAAATTCTGTGATTTTATCGTAATTGGTCAATTAAGCACAAATAGTCCCCCCAACAGACAGCCTCGAAGATGCACTTTAGAAAAATCACTGAATGGGTAAATCGTGTGCTCTTAAGTGAGAGTTTATTATCTAACTCTCTGGGAAGCAGACCAGAATTTTCCTCCCAAATGTGAGATTTACTTTGCACTTAACTTATTTTTAAAAGGTAGACAAAACCCATGATATCATCCCTCTATTAATTTGTAGATGTGAAAAGAGATTCCTACCAGTTCTGAGCCTTAGATAAATACACAGGAATAATAATAACCTTCGCAGGAAGGTATTGAATATTAGACAGTTACCAAAGGCAAACGTTATTTGTTCCACAGAAGCTTCTTGACTGGGTCTTTTCATTCTGTGTGTAAGCTGCTACAGCAGGCAATTACTGTTCTTTTTCTATTCTGGGTCTTTAAATACCTTAGAATTCTTTCTATTGTGGTCCAACTGTTAGGAGGAACACTCTGGCCCCACTGTTGGAAGGACTCTATGTAAGAGCTCTTAAATGAAAGCCCCAGGCATGTGCCAGGTTGGCACAGGGGAGGAGAAGGAGGCTGTTCATTCATTCAGTCTGCCCACCATTACCATCTCCCCATTGAGCCATGTACCTGGGATCCATAGACCTCGTGGATCATCTGAGGTCAGGAGTTTGAGATCAGCCTGGTCAAAATGGTGAAACCCCTTCTCGATTTAAAATACAAAAAATTAGCTGGGTGTGGTGGTGGGTGCCTGTAATCTCAGCTACTTGGGAGGCTGAGGCAGGAAAATAGCTTGAACCCGGGAGGTGGAGGTTGCAGTGAGCCGAGATTGTACCACTGCACTGCAGCCTGGGCGACACAGTGAGACTCCATCTCAAAAAAA
>NW_016107468.1:1410891-1416659 GCF_001604975.1 Cebus imitator
TAAAAAAAAAAAAAAACAAGAAAAAATAAAAGAAACTTCTATGTACTCATTTCTCAGCTTAGGCTGGAGCACAGATAAGACCTTGATGTTTTCCCTGATTCCAGGTCACCCTACCCGCTTAGCAGTCACAGCTAGACTGAAATTTGCATTAACTCTCTTGCTTATCTTTATTCATTTTCTATCATTGTTATTAAAACACATAACATAAGGGCTATCCTCTTACATTTTTAAGTGTACATTACTATATTTTTAACTATAAGCACGTTGTTGTAAAACAGACCTCTGGAGCTTTTCAATCTTGCATAACTGAAACTTTATACTCATAGAGGAAAAGCAACTGCATTTTCCTCTACCTTCCCGCATCCCCTGGTAACCAGCATTCTACTTTCTACTTCTATGGGTTTGGCAACTTTAGATACCTCGGATGAGTGGAATTAGGCTGTATTTGTTTTTCTCTGATTGGCTCATTCATTCACTTTGCATAACGTCCTCAAGGTTCATGCACGTTATTGCAAATGACAGGACTGCCCTCTTTTTATAGGGCTGATTGATATTCCATTTATGTGTATGCCACATTTTCTCTATCCATTTATCAGTTGTTGGACATTTAAATTACTTCCATGTCTTGGCTATTGCAAATAACGCTTCAAAGGACATAGGAATAAAAATATCTCTTCAGCACCCTGATTTCAGTTTTTTGGAACAAATACTCAGAACCTGGCTTGCTGGATCTTATAGCATTTTCCTTTCTTTTTTCTTTTTTCCTTTTTTTTTTTTTTTTTTTTTGACACAGGATCTCATTCTGTTGGCTGAGTGCAGCTGTGTCATCACAGCTCACTGTGGCCTTGAATGCCTCAGCTCAAACAATCCTTTTGCCTTAGCCTTCCCAGTAGTTGAGACGATCGGCATTTGCCACCATGCCTGGCTATTATTATTATTTTTTGTAGATATTGAGTCTCCTTCTATTGCCCAGACTGGTCTTGAACTCCCAGCCTCAACTGTCTCCCTCTCTTGGCCTCCCAAAATGCCTTCTATTGCCCAGACTGGTCTTGAACTCCCAGCCTCAACTGTCTCCCTCTCTTGGCCTCCCAAAATGCTGGGATTACAAGTGTGAGGCATTGCACCCACCCTAGAATTTTTGGATTCATGAAATAAACCTAATTTAGTTGAGATGTGTGGTCATTTTTAATACATTACTACATTACTGGTATCAATTTGCTATTATTTGGATCATGGTTTTTGCATCTATGCAAGTTCCTCATTTGAGTCTTGCTAGATTCATAAAATAAATTGTAGAGTGCTGCTCTTTTTCCTGTTCCCTAAAATAGTTTGGATAATACTAGAATTATTTCTATCTTGAATATTTTAAAGCTTCATGAATAAAACTTTCTGAGCTTAGTGCTATCTTTGTGAAAGCTCTTAAAGTATAATTTTCATTTTTTAAAAATAGTTATTGGTTCATTTTGATTTTCTATTTCTTCTTAAAGAAGTATGTTTCAAGTTTTTTTTTTTCTTTTTTCATGTATTTGCTCATTTCACTCCAGTTTTAATCCATTACTTTTTTCAAAAAAAAAGTTTTCACATTTTATTTGTCCTCTTTTTCTGGGACTCTAAGAACAAAGATATCAGAACTTTTGTTATTATTCCATAGTTCCTGAGGCTGTCATAATTTTATTCCATTACTATTTTTGTTTACTCTCTTCTGCTCAGATAATTTCTCATTATCTTTTTTCATGCTCATCAATTTTTCTTTCTCTTCTTTATTTTGTTCCTGAGCCCATTCCATAATTTTTAGAGAATTTTGGTAATTGCATAAAATTTTCATTCCATTCTTTTAAAATAATCTTCTATTTCTCTATTGAAGCTTTCTGAATTCCATTCTATTTCAACAGTGTTCAATCTTACTTCCTGAAGTATAGTGATAATAACTGCTCTATAGTCTTTGATAATGCAAACTTCTGTGTCAACTTCCTATAGGCGTCTGTTTGTTATCTTTTTTCTTTGTGAGATGTTCAGATTTTTCCAATTATAATAAATTAGAGGCCAGCAGCAGTGGCTGACACCTGTAATCCCAGCCCTTTGGGAGGCTGAGGTGGGAGGATTACATGATGTCAGGAGTTCACGGCCAGCCTGGCCAACACGGTGAAACCCCGTCTCTACTAAAAATACAAAAAATTAGCCAAGCGTGCTGGCAGATGCCTATAATCCCAGATGCTTGGGAAACTGAGGCAGGAGAGTTGCTTGAACCCGGGAGGCAGAGGGTGCAGTGAGCTGAGACTGAGTTACTGCACTCCAGCCTGGGCAACAAGAGAAAAAAAAAAAAAAAAAATTAGAAATTTAAAAAATTTTGTAATTTTCTAATTCTTAATGTGTTAAGTAATTTTTGATTGTATTCTGGACATTTTGTACACTATGCTCTATGAATCTGAGTCTTGATTAAATGCTATAGAGATTTTTTTAATTTAAGTGGCTAGTAACCTGGCTAGATTCAAGTCACAAATTCCTACCCACCTTCTGTGTGCATTGGTTCATTCTAGTGCCAATTCTGTTTTCAAGGCCCTTATAAGAACTATTTAGATATGTCCCACTGGTGCACCACCTAAGGGCCAGTATGGGATCTGGGTAGTGTTCTAACCCATCCTTCAGTTCTCAGACTGTTGTACATGGTTTAGTATCAGATCCATATATAGATTAAGTTTTCCCTTCCAATTTTAATACTCCCGAATTCTAGTGATTCATTGAGATCTTTTTTAAATCTTCCTAATTATCTGTACATTCTCTTATTTATTATTTTCAATCTACTTTTATTATTTAAATACATTCATTTTTATACCGTTGCTTGTAATCCCAGTATCTATAGTCTTTGTAGGTGTGACTCTATACTTCATTGTGTCTGTTGGCTCTTGCTCATAGTAACTTGCTTTCTCCAGAGATGTGTTTGTTTATTACAGGCTCCAAGGAACTATACCTGTGTAACTTTGCTTTAACCTAACATTTTGAATTAAAGTTTTTCAGGACACATACGTGGTATAAGTTCTGGCCCAACTCCTCATTATGTATTTGTCATTAGGGGGGATTCTCAGGGACTATTTTCTTTTTTTAGTCACTCAACTCAGACCTAAGAAAAAGAACAACAATTTTTCCAACTTTTACCTCTATAGAACCGGATTTTCATTTACTGTATTCACTGACAGTTTCCTCTCTCTAGGGCCCCATCTCTATGAGAAGGCTTCTGATCTATCCTTCTGTCATGGTGGTACTACAGACTTGGTTTATATTTTCGTGTGTATGTTTTGCTTACACCCTTTATAGACAACATTCATCCTCAGGGAAAAAACCAGCTTCAAAAACTGCGTATTGTTCTTGTATCATTCTTCATCATTGTTTTTCACTTTCAACTCGTATTTAAGCTCAGCATACTTAAAATATGCTTTACATATGCTGTTCAGCATCTTTAGGTGTTCTATATTAGGATGTGTGTGTGTGTGTGTGTGTGTGCGCGCGCGCGTGTGTACTTGGTCTGATATATAGCTTTAAGTAAAAGTTTGTCCATCATTTTTTCCTAAGTTTACAATAAAATAAGGCTAATAAGCACACCAAATATCAGCTGTGGTTTAATTTTGAAAGTACCTATGAGTTATTTTTTCTTTATGTTCATTTATATTTTCAGAAATTTAAAGAGGATGCAAAAAGTTATGAAAGAAACATTACGGCAAATAATTACATGGTGTAAAGGTAGCAAAATGGGAAGTTAACAATAAATAAAGGAATGAGATGAGAGACTTCTTCAAAAAGGAGGGAATTGTTGAGCTGATTATAAAATTCTGACCTGAATTCTGTTAAATACATAACCAAATTTCCAATACATTATAACTCGAAGTAGACATTAAATCTTTTGTTAAAGGTAATTTTAAGTGTACTTCCCTTTTTTGTACTATGACCTCGATTAAATCTGACTTCATAGACTTTTTGCAAAACTTAAATGAGATAATAGTTGAAAAATTCCAGCTCAGATGAAACACACAGTTTTGAATTTTTTTGTAGCATTATATTATGGCAATAAGACTTAATGAAATGCAAAAGCTTTTGGTTATTAAGTTGCTGACTGCATCAGAATCAAATGGCATATACTTTTGTTGGAAACCTAGGTGCAGACTTTCAATACAGGACAGTTCACTTTCCTATATTCCAGTAAACAGTATCCTAATCAACATCAATAGCGTTTGTCAAGCACTGAATTTGGTGTCAGCGTTGTGCTAACAGAGGCAAAGGTTATATAAGGAGGTATTTACCCTTGAATTTTAAATAATTGTTATGAGGATATGAAAACATAGACAATCCCCTTATGGGGCTCATAATTTATTAGAGGCCATATAATATAGACACAATTAAGTTAAAAAAAAGAGTCATATATATATATATATATATATGACTCTTTTAACTTGTTAAAATATATATATTTATATATTTAACTTACATATATACATTTTTTTGACTTGATTGTGTGTATATATATATATGTGTGTGTGTGTGTGTGTGTGTGTGTGTGTGTATATATATATATATATTTTGTTTGTTTGTTTGTTTTGTTTTGTTTTTTGTTTTTGAGACAGAGTTTTGCTCTTGTTGCCCAGGCTGAGTGCAATGGTCGAATCTCGGCTCACCGCAACCTCTGGCTCCCAGATTCAAGCTATTCTCCTGCCTAAGCCTCCTGACTAGCTGGGTCTACAGGCATGCACCACCATGCCCGGCTAATTTTGTATTTTTAGTAGAGACAGAGTTTCACCATGTTGGTCAGGTTGATCTCAAACTCCTGAACTAAGGTGATGCGCCTCGTCTCGGCCTTCCAAAGTGCTGGGATTACAGGCGTGAGCCACCACAATGGGCCTATATAATCTTTAAATCTTGTAACTCTAAAGTCTTTGACTCCAGCCCAAGAGGCTCTGGATATGAGAATGTTCACGTTTCTGTCAGGTGACATTCTTCATTGCCACGACAGTAGAGGTATAAAAGCCTGTTTTATAAGTTTATATATAATTCCCAATGATGTGTCATATGAAAAGTGGGCGCTGATACAAAATATAAAAACAAACAACAACAAACCTCAAATCCTTGAGAGAAGAAATACGGAGTTATTACATTTAGCTGATAATTTGTCATATTTAATTTTTCCTGTAGATTTTTCTTCTTGGTATATCCAAATTAAGTTAAAGAGTTAAACTGATATTTTCTGAGACTCCACTATTCCACCTCTCTACGTGATTATTTTTTTCATTGTATTTATCACTGTCTGATGTGCTGTATGTATTTCCTTGTTTACTCTCTCTCTCCCATTAGAATCCTAGCTCTATATGGCGGAGATTTTTGCCTGTTGTTTTCAACTTGTACCCTCCATCCCTAGAACTGTGCCTGACACACACCAAGCACTTAATGGTTTTTCATTAAAGCAATGAATTATTGTGTTATTTAAGAAAAAGAAAGGGGCCAGGCACAGTGACTCATACCAGTAATCCCAGCACTTTGGGAGGCCAAGGCGGGTGGATTACCTGAGGTCAGGAGTTTGAGACCAGCCTGGCCAACATGGTGAAACCCCGTCTCTACTAAAAATACAAAAATTAGCCGGGCATGATGGTGGGCACCTGTAATTCCAGCTACTCAGGAAGATGAGGCAGGAGAATGGCTTGAACCTGGGAGGCAGAGGTACAGTGAACCAAGATCGTGCCACTGTACTCCAGCCTGGGCAACAGAGTGAGACTATGTCCCCCCCA
>NW_016107468.1:1417571-1419499 GCF_001604975.1 Cebus imitator
GGAAAAAAGGATGCCCTTTTGTGTAAATGGGTCTCTACCCTCACCGCTATAATCCCAGCACCACATCCAGAGTGAGCTTATCTGGAACTAACTACCTATTGCAATTTGAAAACAGAGATCATTACTATCACTTCAAATTAAACTAATCACATGTTATTCTTACTGGGTGATGGAGAGAGTA
Source organism: Cebus imitator (assembly GCF_001604975.1). NCBI lineage: Eukaryota > Metazoa > Chordata > Mammalia > Primates > Cebidae > Cebus > Cebus imitator. The sequence goes on from NW_016107468.1 coordinate 1,417,753, forward strand.
AGGAAAAGGTTCCAGGACATAATTTTGGAGATGGGGTAACAGAACCCAGGAAAGTCAAGAGACTTGCGCAAGGTCCGCAGCTCATTGCCAATAGATAGACTGTCAAATTTTCACTCTATGAAGCTGGCACAAAACATGCCAAGTCTACATTTAGAACGCTCATTTCTGATTGCCCTAGAGAAGACAGAACTACATTCCAAGCAGAGATGATACTTAAGAGATCTAAATGCCAAAGGAACGCATCTTTTTAAATTTTTATTTTTCTAAAAGCAAGATATACTACTGGGCAATAAAGAAAAAAAATTTAGAAACAATAAAAGTATTTATGATAATGGGAGGGAAACCCATTAAGAATTTTATTAGATAAGGATGACAAAATTGACTTTCCCTGTTTTCATTTTAGAATCACTGAACATTTGTGTTTCCATAATAAAAATCGCAAGGAAAAGAAAATTGGACACAGAGCATTACACTTTTCTCTCTGCGGGGTGGAGGAGGATGATTTCTTCTCCTTTGAAAGATGAGGAAGGCCTACCATGGCTTTAATTAAGGAGGACTTCGTATGCAGAAAAAGAGCAAGACTTAAGGTAACAACCTGCAACCGAGTTCCCCGCGTCGGATAGTTACACGCTTGGGCTCTGCACTTGGCCTGTGTGATTTTGAATATCGCCTCTGCCTCTTACAATACTTTGGACCAGATACTTAATATCTCCATCCTTCAGATAATCCACTTTTTTTTGAGACAGGGCCTTGCTCTGTTGTCCAGGCTGAAGTGCAGTGGTGCAATTATTGCTCACTGCAGCCTCCAACTCTCAGGCTCAAGCGATCCCCCCACTTCAGCCTACCGAGTAGCTAAGACTACAGTTGCACACCACCATATCCAGCTAATTCTTTAAAAATTGTTTTGTAGAGACAGGGTCTCGCTATATTGCCCAGGCTGTTCTGGAACTCCTGGACTCAAGTGATCCTCCTACCTCAGAATCAGTTTCTAGATGAGAAAAGCGGGATTAAAATATCAAATAATTTGTCCAGGGTCTCAAGCTGTAGAGAATGGAACCATGGTTTGAATGAGAAAAAATATTTTGTAACATGTTGTGGAAAAATAGAGAAAAAAAAATCAGGGTGACATGGTGGCACACGCCTGTCATCCCAGCACTTTGGGAGACCTAAGCGGGTGGATCACCTGAGGTCAGGAATTCAGGACCAGCCTAGCCAACATGGTGAAACCCCATCTCTACTAAAAAAGACAAAAATTAGCCAGGAGTGGTGGTGGGTGCCTGTAATCCCAGCGACTTGGGAGGCTGAAACAGGAGAATTGCTTGAACCGGGAGATAGAGGTTGGAGTGAGCCAAGATCGCACCACTATACTCTAGCCTGGGCGAAAAGAGCAAAACTTCATCTCAAAAAACAAAAATCAGATTAGGGAAGTTGTGTCCTCTAAGTTTAGCACCATGTACTCAGTAGACACTCAGTAAGTATTTGATGTCAGTATGACTAGCCAAATATAGTCAGTGACAAAAGTGCTTAATCTAGACAGTATGGGTAGGGTGACCCATTAGCTCTGCTTACCAGGTACTGAGGAGTTTCCTGGGACACTTAACTTTCAGTATAAAAACTGGGAAAGTCCCAGGCAACCTGGGATGAGTTGGTCACTCTAATATGGAATAGGGTTGGTGAGGAAGGAAAGGAATCAATGTTGCTGCATTCAGCAGAGGAGGCTTCTGGAGGGTGGGAAGCATAGCTTGTG
>NW_016107468.1:1419653-1433435 GCF_001604975.1 Cebus imitator
CTCCATGAGTAGCATTTGCAGTGTGGGTCTCATCCACAGCTTTGATTCTCTTCTCTATACTCACTGAGCTGTAAATAATAACTCTGGACCTTTCAACACTGCTCAGATAAGCTGTGATGGGAAACATACTCTGTGCCAACGGAGCTCATGGCTCTGCCAGCGACAGCCTGTTGGAGCAGGAAGTGGGAAGTCCAGATGTACAATTGCTACTGCGTTTCCAACAGCATATTCCATCTGGAGTTTACAGAAGCGCAACTAAATCAACAAAGGTTTTGTTTCAAGCCTTGCCCACCGCAGCTGCTGTGGCATCTCAGTTTTCCTATCAAATATTTCCCACAGGACTGAGTGGGAGGCTGAAGGGTCAGAGGAAGGAAGGTATAGAGGTGAGCGCGTCTTAGGCTTGAGCAGAAACTCAGTCAAACATCTTGTTAAATCCCCTGCCTTTATGCATAACTATATGATTGGCCCCATTCTGCAGATTCAGAAACTGAGGCTTCAGAACTATTTGTGGTTATATACCCCAACTGCAGCGTGATATGTGCTAGAGAAGAGAGAAGTCTTTCCTCTAAGAACAGTGCTCGTTTTCCTACGCTAACGCTTCCTCAATTATGTTCCTAAAACCCACATAATGTGCATAACAAGAAAGTCCTCATTTAAAAAAAAAATGTTTACTGAATCTAGATTTCTCCACCTTATTTGCACATGAAGCTCTTTCTTCACCAGATTCCTATTATGAGGCCACAGAGAGTTCAGTCTAAGAAAGCCATCACAGGTGGGGAATTTGAGGTTTTTTACAAAAAAGAAGTGAAAAGTCATGGATATGACAGAAGTGCTCAAACACTATAACCACGAAGGAGGGAACTGTTTGGGTTGATAACTCTATAAGACTGATACAATATAGGGCATTTTGGTTGGTTAAGCTATGATTTACTTTAGAACACAAAATACCGCCCCCTTCTTTCAGTGTGGCTGTTTCAGGGGTATTGGTTTCAATCCTATTTTTCAGCCTGTGGGTGAAGGACAGAAGTCATATGAAGGCTTTCATCAAGCGATTTCAGGCTTGGCGCAGTGTAATCCCAGCACTCTGGGAGGCTAAGGTAGGTGTACTGCTTGATCTCAGAAGTTCGGGACCAGACTGGGCAACATGGTGAAAGCCTGTCTCTACAAAAAAATGCAAAAATTAACCAGGCATGGTGGTGTGTGCCTATTGCCCCTGTGACTCAGGAGGCTGAGGTGGGAGGGTAGCTTGAGTCTGGGAGGTTCAGGCTGCAGTGAGTCATCATCCTGCCACTGCACTGCTGCCTGGGCAACATAGCAAAACCCTGTCTCAAAAAAAGAAACATTTTTAGAGATTCTGAGAACAAACACTGCTACTTTGGGGTCCAGCTGACCCCAAAGTGTGTGAGGCAGAGTCACCAAGAGGGTCAGTCTCTCCATCTTGACACAGTGCAGGGCTGGCCCTTTGAGAATTTGTAGTTTTGAAGGCATTAGGAGATAGCACCTCTGACAAATACATTGACACTTTTGTACAAGGAACTCCTGCCTATCAGTGATAAAAAGAGAGCAACCCCATTGTTTTTTTAAAAGACGGAGAGTTGCTGTGAAAAGGGTATTTGTAGAATGGGAAGCTACCAAGGTTTTGACCAGAAGATGAGAGTTCAAGGTCATTGGTAATTAAAAATAAGACAAATGCAAACTCAAACCACAGTGAGCTACTTCTTTGCACCTACTGGACCAAGTGACAATTATAGAGCTGGTGGGGACTTGGGACCATGGGAGGCCACATTGTCCGCTGGTGGGAAGGTAGACTGGTACTGCCATTGTTGTGTTACTCATGAAAATTACACAGATGCATACACATGACTCAGCCATTTCTTGCCTGGTGTCTATCTCAGGGTCAATAATGGTATTTGTACAAGAAAGTTGTTTGCATTATGGTTTGTGGTGGAAAAGCTGCAGGCAACCTAGGAATTCATTACTGGAAGTGGAGAGGTAGGCACAGGCAGGGGTCATATAGTTTGGATGCTTGTCCCCGCCCAAATCTCCTGCTGAAATATAATTCCCAGTGTTAGAGGTTGGGCCTTGTGGGAGGTGATTGGATCATGTATTAGTCCATTTTCACACTGCTATCAAGATACTAAAATAAAGGAGGTTTAATTGACTCACAGTTCAGCATGGCTGGGGAGGCCTCAGGAAACTTAAATCATGGGAGAAGGGGAAGCAGGCTTTTTCTTCACAAGGTGGCAGGAAAGAGTATGAACATAGGAGAAACTTGAGAAACACATATAAAACCGTCATATCTCGTGAGAACTCACTATCCAGAGAACATCATGGGGAAAACCACCCCCATGATCCTATCACTTGCCACCAGGTCTCTCTCTCAACACCTGGGGATTACAATTCAAGATGAGATTTGGGTGGGTACCCAAAGCCTGACCATATGAGTGTGGATCCCTTGTGAATGGCTGTGGATCCCTTGTGAATGGCTTAGTGCCATCCTTCGGTGATAAATGAGTTCTCACTCAGTTAGTTCATGTGAGATCTGGTTGTTCAGCAGAGTCTGGAACCTCCCTCTTCTCCCTCTCTTACTCTCTCTCTCTTGCCATGTGTTATGCCAGCTCCCTCTATATCTTCTGCCATGTTTGGAAGCTTCTTGATGCCTCACCAGGAGCAGATGCTGATGCCATGCTTCTTGTACAGCCCACAGAACCATAAGTCAAATAAACCTCTTTTCTTTATAAATTATCCAGCCCCAGGTATTTCTTTATAACAATGCAAGAACAGACCAACACTAGGGGTAATGTTCAGTTGACAGGCATGATACACCACACTGGTTGTTGAAACAGTGAAACAGTGTCCTCATGTGGGTTGATAACTAGCTGTTTCCCAGACTACTAAATGCCTCTCCATCTCCCCTGCAAACCTACCCTAACATTGCCTGAGGCAGTAATTTAAGATTACATTCTGAATTTCAAGAGCCTCTGGGACCCAGCTCCAGCCCAGCCTTGAGGCAACCTCCTCATTAGGTCATGCCTGTGTTGTTCGAGGGTTAACTATTTTATACATTAACTGTGTGGAGGGGTCAGCCACAATGAATTTTTACTATGGGCTACTAGGAAGCAGTTAGAAGCAATGGCTGCAGATACGAGCTTGTATCTTAAAAACTAGTTCTTACACAAGTGAATTGTTCTATATCAATGTCATTTACAGAAATTAAAAATGGCATGCACACGAAACTAAAATGTGCATTTTGTAAGAACACAGTCAAAAGGTGAGACACAAACAATACATTAAAATGATTTCTTAGGGAAGAAAAGAGAACTGGAGTGAGTTATGGCAACTAAAAGAAATGAATAAATGAATGAATCAATCAATCAATCAATCAATCAATGAAAACAAGATGGGTCATGCACAGCTCCATGGCGAGGACCTATCAGGAAATAAGGAGTATGGCCAACTCAATCATCTTCCCCTGGAGTTCAAAGGGAGAAAGTATCAGCCAAAACATAACACCATGAGCCAGGCAGTGTTGAAAGCACTTTGCATATAGTAACTCATTTGATCCTGACAACATTCCCAAGCCTGTCCAGATCCTAACTGCCTTTGGATCCAGTCCTGGTCATTTTCCTCTCTCTGCTGTATCCTAGCAGTGTTAATGTTGTTCCAGTGGCTTGTGGAGCAGCCAATATTGACCAGCCAGAGCAGCAGAAGAAAAAGGTGGGAGAGTGATTGGGGACTGTGTTAATTTCACAGTGCTGCCATCAGATATGCCACCGATTTAGTGGCTTAAATCAATACAAATGCATTACTGACAATTCTGTAGATCAGAAAGTGGAAATCGGTCCCACTGTGCTAAAATCAAGGTGTCAAGGGAACCCTGTTTCTCTTTCTGGAGGCAGTAGGGTGGTGGTCCCCAACTGTTTTAGCACCAGAGACCAAATTCATGGAAGACAGTTTTTTCATGGACTGCGAGCAGTTGGTGGGGGTGGTATTTCTGGATGATTCAAGCACATTACATTATTGTGCACTTTATTTCTCTTATCCTATTGTTAACACTTTATCCCTGTTATTACAATATAATATATAGTGAAATAATTCTACAGCTCACCATCATGTAGAATCAGTGGGAGCCCTGAGCTTGTTTTCCTGCAACTAGGTGCTCCCATCTGGGGGTCATGGGAGGCAGTGACAGTTCACCAGGCATTTGGTTCTCATGAGGAGCGCACGACCTAGATCCCGCGCATACGCAGTTCACTATAGGGTTCACGTTCCTGTGAGAATCTAATGCCACTGCTGATCTGCCAGGAGGTGAGGTTCAGGCAAGAATGTGAGTGATGGGGAGCAGCTGTAAATACAGATGAAGCTTTGCTTGCTCGCCCTCCATTCACTTTCTAACAGGCCGTGGCCTGGGGGTTGAGGACCCCTGCCCTAGGGGATCATCTACTTCCTTGCCCTTTTCAGCTTCTAGAGGCTGCTCACATCACATTTCTCAGTTCACAGCCCCTTTCTCTGTTTCCAAATCTAGGAACATTGCATCTCTCTGACCATTCTCACATAATCACAGCTCCCTCTCTGACTTTTTTTTTCAGATGTGGTCTTGCTCTGCTGCCCAGGCTGGAGGGCAATGATGCAATCATAGCTCACTGCAGCCTCAATCACCAGTGCTCAAGCAATCCTCGCTTTTCAGCCTCCCAAGTAGCTGGGAACTACAGGCATTCACCATTATGCCCCACTAATTTTTAAATTTTTCTTTTGCAGAGATGAAGTCTTGCTATGTTGCCCTGGCTGCTTTCAAACTTTTAGGCTGAAGCTATCCTCCTGCTTCAGCTTCCCAAAGTTCCAGAATTACAAGCATAAGCCATGTGCCCAGCCTCCCTCTCTGACTCTGACCTCAGCTGGAAAAATTTCTTTTAAAGGCTCATGTGATTAGGTTGAGCCCACATGGATCATCTGAGATGATACCCTCATCTCAAAGTCCTTAACCTTCATCACAACTGCAAAATCATTTTGGCTCATGCCTATAATCCTAGCACTTTGGGAGGCCAAGGCAGTCAGATCGCCTGAGCTTAGGAGTTGGAGGCCAGCCTGGGCAACAGAGTGAAACCCATCTCTACTAAAATACAAAAGAAATTAGTCAGGCATGGTGGCTCACGCCTGTAGTCCCAGCTTCTTGGGAGGCTGAGGCGGGAGAATTGCTTTAACCCAGGAAGCAGAGGTGCAGTGAGCCGAGATGGTGCCACTGAACTCCATCTAGCCTGGGTGACAGAGTAAGACTCCGTCTCTACAAAAAAAAAAAAAAAAAAGAACATATTCAGACTTTCTGGGGATTAGGAATTGGGAATTGTGGGAAGTAGAAAAGTTCCTTGTTAATGTTCCCTTTCTTGTTAAATCATAAGTGTGCTAACAACTTTGTTAAGCCCTATCCTATGTAGCTGTGAGACATGCTAGGCTTACGGGCACATAGTACATTCTATGTCCTTATACTTTAACCAAGATATCTGTGCTGGACGTGCTCACAGGCATGTCCCACCTCTACATTGCTTTTACCTGTTTAGAAAAGTTTTAAGTTGTTAGCCAATCGGGTTTTAGTTTAGATTGTGAGGTCTGGCTCCAGGCAACAGAGATCAGACACAGCAGTAGGGACGCCCCAAGTGTGTAAGGGATAACTATGTCTGCTTTTCCTTCGTTCATTGTACTCTCATGTCAAGATGACTAGTAAGAGTACCCTTCCTGCAGCCCAGGAAGTAAAAATTGCATTGCTGAAAGATCCTTTGCCTCAGTGCAGATTTTTGTTTGTGGCACCAAGCATCTATTTCCAATACCTATTTCCAACAGGCATCTTTAGGGGGCCATTATTCTGCCCACCAAATTGATGAACAGAAATATTTTGGGGCAAAATGATACCAAAGGAGAAAGATGGAGTTCTTCACAGGCAGGGTAGAAAAGAAGGGAATTTGCCAATGACATTGGTATCCATGTGACCTCATATCTAATTCAAACGTTGATGAAGTCTGCCAGCATTTGAGTTGCATTTAGAATACAGTCGTTTGCAAAAGATCAAAAAAGATCCTGGAAAAAGAATAAGATAATCAAAGGTCTTGAGGGAAGCAGTTTGCAGAGTCTCAGATTAACTGCCGAGTGGGGAGGGTAGAGGTGGAGAGGGTGGTGGTGGGAGGGTTGTGGGGGGCAGTGTGAGGGTAGAAGGAGTTGCAGGCTCCCAGATGTACTGTGAAATGTGACAGTGAATGGGGTGAAGAGAAGAAAAAGCTGAAAAGTATACATTTCCCTGTCTTTCATAAAAGAAAGCTAAAATAGGTCTGGCACAGTGGTTCACGCCTGTAATCCCAGCACTTTGAGAGGCTGGGGTGGGTGGATCATCTGAGGTTTGAGACCAGCCTGGCCAACATAGTAAAACCCTATCTTTACTAAAAATAGAAAAAAATACCCAGGTGTGTTGGAAGGCACTTGTAATCCCAGCTACTCGGGAGTCTGAGGCAGGAGAATCTCTTGAACCCAGGAGGTGGAGGCTGCAGTGAGCAGAGATCGTGTCACCACACTCCAGCCTGGGCAACAAGAGTGAAAGTCCATCCCTCCACCCCCCACAAAAAAGCTAAGATAACTAAACTCTCCAATAAAAATAGCAAAAACAGAATTTTTTTTAAATTAGAAAGCTTAGTTATGGAGAGATGATTTTGGTACTTTTTGTTGAGAGAGAGTCTCACTCTGTCACTCAGGCTGGAGTGCAATGGCAGGTCACTTCACCTCCCAGATTCAAGCGATTCTCCTGCCTCAGCCTCCTGAGTAGCTGGGATTATAGGCTCCCACCACCACACCCTGCTAATTTTTGTATTTTTAGTAGAGATGAGTTTTCACCATGTTGGCGAGGCTGGTCTCAAACTCCTCACCTCAGGTGATCCACCCGCCTCAGCCTCCCAAAGTGCTGGGATTACAGGTGTGAGCCACCGCACTAAGACTGTATTAATGTTTTAAGGGAATTCCTAGCAAAATGGAAAACTGCATGTTTGTCTACCAAACAAGTGACAAAGATGAAAACAAGGAGAGTATTGCCCAGATGTCAGAAGGCCAAATAGAAGATTCAATAGCAGAATATTAAAATATAGCATGAAATAGACGGACAGAGGCTGGATCCAGGAGGCGCTTACACCGATGATATATACCTAATGGTATAAATTCCACTGCTAAGAAACAAAGACTCTTATACTATAGGATTGTATTTGTTTAACAAATTGCTTCTTGTGAAACATCTCACTAAAGCTAAATGACCTCAAATGTCTAAAAGCAAAGTTGAGAAAGGCAGTATTAATTAAAACAGAAAAGGTGACTTCTAGTGTAGAAAATAGTAACATAACGTCTAAGGAAAAACTATTGACCATGACAAGTAGGAAAATTACTTATGATAAAAATCTATAATCAATAATGCAATTTTGAGATTATCAAAGTGTTATTCTTTGAATCAATATAATAAATAAAATACAACCCATAGGAAAGACATGAAAATCATGACTAGAAAATATTTTTTTTTCTTGTTTTTTTTGAGACAAAGTCTTGCTCTGTCACCCAGGCTGGAGTGCATATAGTAACATGACCTTGGCTCACTGCAAACTCTGCCTCCTGGGTTCAAACAATACTCCTGCCTCAGATCCCGAGTCGCTGGGATTATAGGCACCTGCCACCATGCCTGCCTAATTTTTTTTGTATCTTTAGTAGAGATGGGTTTTCACCATATTGGCCTAGCTGGTCTTGAACTCCTGACCTCAAGTGATCCGCCCACCTCAGCCACCCAAAGTGCTGAGATTACAGGCAACAGACACCTCACTCAGCCTAGAGAGGGCTGTTTTCCACATCCCTGTGATTTTATCGTCAACCAACAAGCAGCATCCATTGCTTAGCCCCTCCCTGCCAAGTTACCCATGAAAACCCTAGCTTCCAAGCTTTCACGGTGACTAATTTGAGTAACAAACTCCTATCTCCTGCTTAGCTCTCTGTTTGCTAAACTCTTTTTCTGTTGAAATGCTGCTATCTCGGTAAATTGGTTCTATCGGTACAGTGGGGGAGAAGAATCTATCAGGCAATTACATGATTACTCCTTGATACTTAATTAACAGCAATACTCATACAGCACTATTTCTAAATATTTATTCAACACAGTCCCCAGAGGATCAATGGCATGAACCATGACACTCAAGTTCTTCAAACTGATACCATAAAGTTTCTGGGCTTTATTCACTTCCCAGATATGATGGAAATCAAGTTTAATTGCTTCCCTTTAGGAAGTTAAAATTATTTCTAATTCATGCCCTAACTGTATCCAGCTCTCTCTCCTGCAGTTATTTTTTGCTTGAACCAAATGAAACTTGTTGCATTTTATCCTCATCCATAGCATGTACTTCTACACTGCCAACCCTTTGTCCAAGCCATTTCTTTTGCCTGAAATGTCCTTCTCATGTACGGATCTCTGCCTTCTCACAGCCCACTCATGCTTCAAAATGCCTCTAAAAATAAAGATATCAAAAAGATACCTGCACCTGTGTGTTCATCACAGCATTATTCACAATAGCAAAGATGTGGAATCCACCGAAGTGTCCATCATGGGAAGACTGGATTTTAAAAATGTGCTTTATATACACCATGAAATACTACTCAGCCATAAAAAAAGAATGAAATAAAATCATGTCTTTTGTAGCAACATGGATGGAACTGGAGGCCATAATCCTAGGTGAGATCACTCAGGAACAGAAGGCCAAATACGGCATGGTCTCACTTGTAAGTGGGAGCTAAACCGTGGGTACACATGGACATACCAAGGGAGTAATAGGCAGTGGAGGCTATGAACGGTGGGAGAATGGGAGGGGGTTAGGGCTGAAAAAGTACCTAGTGAGTACAATGTCCACTATTTGGGCAATGGGTACATGAAAAGCCCAGATTTCACCATTCCTCAATATATTCCCTAAGAAACCTGCACTTGCACTCCCTAAATACATATAACTACAAAAAAATTAACCCAAAACAGATAGAAAAGCACTAAATGCTTCCAAATGACAAAGATTTTAGGCTGCACTATGGATCTGTGCAGTGTGGGGAACACATTCAAAATTCAGATAGCTTCCACGACTGCCACAGCAGGTACCTTCTGCTGGGCTCCCCTTTGTCTCTGACAACCTGGGATGCATGGAGAGTTCACATACACACACACACACACACACACACACACACATACACACACACAAATACATATATTCCCATTTATGACTACACAATTACATATATACATATTTATCACATCTGTCTATATCTGTCTGCCCATCTATCTCTGTATCTCTATTATCCATCTACCTTTCCCTATCCATCTATCTAACCATGTTTCGCTGTTTCTCAATCTATACATATCTATGTATCCATTTATTGATCTATATCTATGTATTTATCCCTAGCCATCTATCCATATATCTAACCATCCATTTCTCCTGTCCACATATCTATCTAAATATCTATCTATCTATTCCTCTATGTCTACCTATGTATTTATCTATGTATCTATGTATCTATCTACCTATCTATGTCACTGTTTCTCTCTCCATCTATACATATCTATTATCTATCTATCTATCTATCTGTCACTGTTTCTCTCTCCATCTATACATATCTATTATCTATCTATCTATACATATCTATCTATCCATCTCATTTATTCTTCACAGCATGGCTTTGTACCGTTCATCTTTTATTGCTTTCAACACCACTCTGGGGTATAAACTAGGATCATCCTCATTTTCAGAAGCAGAAACTAGGATTCAGTGAGATGAAGCAACTTGTCCGTTTTTTCAGATCTCTTATAAATATATTCTCCAGAGCATCTAGCACCATGCTTGCTTATTAAACGAATGAACACACATGTTAAATAAATAAGAGGCTGTCTCAGGATGCTACTGTCTGATTTTTCTTTCAGGCCTATTGCCTGGTTGGGCCCATCCATGTAATGTCAGTGTTGGGTATCTTGGCTGTTACGACATATTCCATTTGAGGAATAATTTAGAAGTGTGTCCGTAAGATAAAAATGTCAGTCTGGCTCTGGGTTAAGCGGTGTTTCTAATTAAGCCACGATATACAGTGGTCACAGCCAAATGCAGTGTGGCTTTGGCGATAACTCAGCAAATAGTCTGTTGTCTTCATTATCTCATTCTCTGACATCTCGCTGATGAGTTTATAAATCCCTATGGAATCATGGCCTCAATCTCCTTAATGAGGCCTTTAAAAACTGGGGGAAATTTATAGCAGCAGATAAGGTTGGCTCCACAGTAGACCTACTTCATAAAGGTTTCTCCTCCCCCTAGTGAAGTAAATACCATTTGATAGACCAAGGAGTTTTCCTTTTTAATTCCTTGTGAATTGGTTAGGGCATAAGATTGAGTTAATTCTTCAAGCAGCAAAAGAATATTAAAAGCAATTTCTGTCCTCCCTGACCTAGTGGGTAACAGAAATGGAAATATTCCTTTGCTCTAGTAAAGAGAAGGCTAGAGGCCAGTGGCTCATGCCTGTAATCTGAGCATTCTGGGAGGCCCAGGCAGGCGGATCACGAGGTCAGGAGATTGAGACCTGACTGGCCAACATCGTGAAAACCCATCTATACTAAACACACACACACACACACACACACACACACACACACACACACACGAGCCGTGTGTGGTGGTGCATGCCTGTAATCCCAGCTACTCAGGAGGCTGAGGCAGGAGAATCACTTGAACTGGGGAGGCAGAAGTTGCAGTGAGTAGATACGGCACCGCTGCACTCCAGCCTGGGCGACAGAGTGAGACTCTGTCTCTAAACAAATAAACAGAAAGAGAAGGGTAGAGCGTGGAAAGTCTGGCTTTCATAGTCATGAACCCAAGCAATAACCTTCTAATGCTCCATGTTTACTGAGCCCTTATTGTGTGCTAAACCATGGGATAGGTGCTGAGGTTACAGCAATGAGTAGGGAATTTGGAGAAACTTATGCAGCACCATGTAAAGTACTGAGAACCATCAAGAAGTAGGAGGATGCATAACCCCCCGACACGTGTCTGCAGCACACAGCCCCATTTCCAATCCCTCTTTGGGATTTCAGGTACAGAACAGGACCTGGGGCCTTGTTTACCCCATTTCCTTGCCTGCAGGATTCTGGTTTACATTAGGCTCTGAGAGTCACACGTGAAGATTTGGAAGGAGGAAGAGAAGTAGAAGCCATTTGCACACCCCTGCCAATGACAGGCAGAATCAAGGGTTAGTGCAGATGTGCAATTCGGCACTGCAACACCTGTTGGTGGTACTGCGGGCAGGTGTGATCTTCCCTGTGGGTTCCTGGCCTGAGCGACAGTGGTGGTTTGTTTCCTTGAATGGTAGTGCTGTACCTTAGAGATAGGAAGTCTTTCCTGACTGCTGCTGCTCTGCCCCGATAGCATTGCTCAGAGAAGACCGGGGCTCTTAGTATTCCGATTCTAATGAACATGAGTGGCTTGTCTTCCCCTCCAATCATCTGACCAGTTCTACAGAGGCGCTTTAAAGGCAGAAGCAGCCCCTCTGCCCCTGAGGAATCTCCTCTTACCTTGCTTGAAGTCTGTAATGATACTACTTGAGAGAGTCATCTGGCAAAGAACCAACCTCAAGAAGTCTTTCAAGAGCCATCCCTGCCACCTCTCATTGTCTCTAGGTGAAACCTCAGTTTATCCTAGAGAGACACGGGCAAGGTCTGACCTATTGTTAACAAAATAATAGTAATCATTTGTAATTAGTGTTGGTAGAATTTGAAGGAATATGGATGAGAATACATTCCAAGAGGTACAGTTCTGAAATCTAGGAATATTTTTCTTTTGGGAGAGGCTCCTAGTAATTCCATTCCATATAGTTTAAGTTAATTGGAGAGTGTAGCAAATACAGGCATGACCACATTTCAAGAGATACTTCATGATGTAAAGTTTGTTACCCAACCAGAGAAAAACCATAGCTGACGTGCAGGCTGCGTACAAAGGGAACATGGTATGGATAGCGGAAAAAGGGAGTTTTGAATAACACTTGTGGCCTCATAAGCAATTATAAGCAAATAAACAAATGAGAGCACTGTAACATATATGCACCACTTCTTCTTTGCTTTATGTAAATATTTCCTTACAATAATCAATTACCTTTTAAGACTCTTCTCCTCTTCTCTTACAATTATACATAAAGAATATTGGTGGTGGTTAAAGAAAGTGTTTATTATTTAGGTTAAAGAATTGATATGGTTTGGATCTGTGTCCCCACCCAAATCTCATCTTGTAGCTCCCATAATTCCCATATGTTGTGGGAGGGGCTCAGTGGGAGGTAATTGAATAATGGGGTCTTGTATGCTGTTCTTGTAAAGTGAGTAAGTCTCATGAGATCTGATGGTTTTAAAAATGGGAGTGTCCGGCTGGGGGCGGTGGCTCACACCTGTAATCCCAGCACTCTGGGAGGCTGAGGTAGGCAGAGCACAAGGTCAGGAGATGGAGACCATCCTGACCAACATGGTGAAACCCCTTTTCTACTAAAAATACAAAAATTAGCTGGGTGTGGTGGCACAGGCCTGTACTTCCAGTCACTTGGGAGGCTGAGGCAGGAGAATCGCTTGAACCGGAGAGGCAGCGGTTACAGTGAGCCAAGATCACACCACTGCACTACACTCTGGGTGACAGAGTGAGACTCCATCTCAAACAAAAAAAGTGGGAGTCTCCCAGCACAAGCTCTCTCTCTCTCTTTCCCTGATGCCATTCATGCGAGATGTGACTTGCTCCTCCTGGCCTTCCACCATGATTGTGAGGCATCCCCAGCCACATGGAACGGTAAGTCCAATTAAACGTCTTTCTTTTGTAAATTGCCAAGTCTCACGTATGTCTATGTCAGCAGTGTGAAAATGGACTAATTCAAGAATATGAAAGAGAGACTGGAATTGAGTAGAAGAACCAACATCAGCCGGAGATGAATACAGTATATCTGACGGGACTAGAATCTTTTCCTTCTTGGGCAGAGAGTAAGTACATCTTTGTTTATACAACATAGAGCTGTATTATGTTAAGAGGAAGCATGATATTGTTGATTTCTCCATATTTTGATGTTACATATTAAGACTGTGTGCACAGATAAGGAAAAGTCGGAGGGTGTCTGTGCCAGGTTTTTGCCTATTGGTATTTGGCAGCATTCTAGCTTCTTTCTGTGGCTTCCCCATAGTCCAACACTCATTCTTTAAGATGTAGTCATTTTGTAGAGTTCATCATTTTCCATCACAGAGGGCTGGTTAATGTGAGAAGCTGCAGAATTTACTCTCACATTAATTCAACATAAATAAGTAAATAGGTGGATTCTCTGTTGGGTGCTCAGCAGTTGGAAAAAAATCTTGTAAATTTTTCTAATTTGTGATCTTTCCCCCACATTCAGAACATCTGCCCAAAACCTAGAAAGTGAAAAAGTAAAATTCTTTCACAGAGGTGGAGGAAAGGGAGAATGAAGACTTTCTGATCAATACCTCAACCTTTCACCATGTTACAAACAAGACGATGGTAATGCCTCTTGCTTTCTCTGTATTTTCCATTTGATTCCTTATTGTGCTGGATTATTATTTTTTAATAACTTGGAATCATTACAAACCCTTCTAGAGTCTTTCCTGCGTTGCAGTAGAGAAGTCTGGAGATATATTTCTTACAATCTCCTTCCCCATGTGGTTCCAAGTTCAAACTCTCCAAAGACAAGACAAGCAGAAAGTTATTTCCCTTG
>NW_016107468.1:1433462-1475857 GCF_001604975.1 Cebus imitator
AAAAAAAAAAAAAAAAGTAAAACAAGCCAAAAAAAAGTAAAAAAGAAAGAGAAGCTATTAGTAGCAGTAGTAGTAGTGATGGCAGGCACACGTAGTCACATGGGCAGACTGCCAATATGAAGTTTGTAATGTCTCTTGAGAAATGTAATGTCTCCCGGAATTTACCTGGCTTGCAGTTGTGGGCAGCTGACATTGGTGGTGTTGGCATTCTTTGAACATCCTGAGATTTGCTGTGGGTTCCAGGTGAGCTCTCGTTAATTACTTCCTTCTCAAACAATCATTCTTGCAGCCCTTCCAATAATTATGTCAGCCCTTCATGCCCTCTGCTAAAGCCTTTCCTACTTGGAATACCTAGTATGGCTTCTGCTTGTTGATGGAATCTTGATTGCAAGGCTGTAATCATGAGGTGGGGTTTTCATCCCGTGTATTTTTAAACAAAGAGCAAATTGTGGAGGGGATATTGATGCAGGTCTACAAGAAACTGGCAGCACAACAATGTTTTGAGAATTACCAAACACATACTTCATAGGAGGAACCATATATACTTTTCTCTGAATACGTATATATGATGAATCACAAGAAATGTTTATTCCAGTTTATGCTCACAGGGAAGAAACAATAACATTTACACTATATAGCTAAAGCTCTAATTCTTGTTCAGGATGCACTTTTGCTCTTTCTGGTTCAGGAAGATCTCATGTGTCCAACAGTTGACACAACCAGATTATGTGTCAGCTTCAGAACCTGCATTACACATCTCAGAAAGGACCTGGTGTTAGTTTAAGCTCAGCTTGCAGTCTCTAAATACAGAGGCTTTTGCCTTGTTTCATTTTGTGTCAGAGAGCTCAGGTGCACAGAAAGGATCGTTGTAAGCCTTGGTGAATGGCACACTCATTCTTGATCCAGGCATGGTCTTCTGTCATTTATTTATTTGTCAATTAGTGTAACTTAATAATGCAATCAGCATTCATGAACCCATTATTCTTAGATCCTGTGAAAGCCTTCTCTTCTTCAATGTGCTCCGAAAAATGCTGGCAGAATTTTACGTCTTAACAAAAACAGCGATGTGATTTGCAGGTGTCTTTTTAACTTGATTGCTGGATCTATATGATCTATATCTTGGACAGACTCTACATTTTTCCCTTTTATGTGAAAACAAGGAATAGACATTTCAAATCCCTTTTGGCAGAAAGAATAACATCCTTCTAGTAGTCTAAGCTATAAATGTATCAATCTTGGGCAAAAATATAAATGCCTTGACGTTTCTGTTCTTCACAGGTATTTCTTTTCTTTCTTTTTTCTTTTTTTTTTGACAGGGAGTCTCACTCTGTCATCAGGCTGGAGTGCAGCGATGCAATCTTGGCTCACTGTAACCTCTGACTCCCTGGTTCAAGCTGTGCTGCCATCAAACCCAGATAATTTTTGTATTTGTAGTAGAGATGGGGTTTCACCATGCTGGCCAGGATGGTCTCGATCTCGTGACCTCATGATCCATCTGCCTTGGCCTCAATTAAGTACTGGGATCACAGGCGGGAGTCACAGCGCTTGGCCTCTCCGTGGGTATTTCTACATGAGCAGGGTGGGATGGATTGCATTAAAACTTTGGAAACTCTTTTTGGATTAATGGCTGAAATTAACCTTTTAAATGTACATATGCATTTTAATAGTAGATACTAAAAAATATTTTTTAAAAAGTAAATACGGTTTAAAGATTTCTTAAGTGGCACATCTGTTAGACTTTAATCAAAGGAAATTATATCAAAAGCCGTAACAAAACATAAAATTAAAAATCATGGAAACAATTATCTCACTACTTGATTGTAAAATTTCGACTTTTTTAAAGTGCAGGTTTGAACTGAACTGATAATGAAATACAGAAAACCACACTTAAATATAAACAATTTGCTAACCACTAAATTGAACAGAGAATATATTTATGCAAAAATAATGAAACAAAATAAAATTTGGGAATTCAAAACAAGTGTACATAACAGCAAATGAAATCATTGAATCAACCGAAATCCAAAGTGGAAAAAAAAAGTTTTCTGAAGTGATTATCATGTAACCCCAAACTTATTCTCTTTTTTCCTTTTAAAATTATTTTAGAGAATCATCTCTACGTGAAAAAACATTCTCTAAAGTAAATGTAAACCAAAAGACTCATTCTTTAAGATTTATTTAATCATTTTGTAGAGAGTTAACCATTTTTCATCATAGAGGGCCAGTTAATTTACTTTCATGTTAATTCAACATGAATAAATAAATAAGTAAATAAATAGATGGAGTCTCTGCTGGGCACTCAGCAACTGAAAATAAATCTTGTAAAATTTCCTAATCTGTGGTCTTTACCCCAAACCCAGGACATATGCCCAAATCTCCAGGAGAAATAGCTAAGCATTCAACTGTGTTTATCATAAAACAGAGATTTATCTTATGACGGACTAGACCTAATGTGGACATCAAAGGAACCCACCCAAGTACAATCAGCACCACAGATCTAGTCCATTTATGTTTAAGGGAGCTTCATTCTCAGCCTCCAAATGTATGCCTTTTCCAGCCAGAACACACATTCAGAAATTTATAGGTTACAGTTATGTCTGTAAGAAAATGTGGAGACCCCGATCTCCTCTAACTTACTAAGCAATACAACAATAATTACAATCACAACAACCTCTGTTGGACAGAGTATTAGTCTGTTCTCATGCTGCTAATAAAGATATGCCAGAGACTGGATAATCTATAAAAGAAAGAGGTTTAATGGACTCACAGTTCCATGTGGCTGGGGCGACCTCACAAATATGGCGGAAGGCAAGGGAGGAGCCAAAGCCTCTTGCGGCAGGCAGGAGAGAACCTGTGCAGGGAACTCCCTCTTATAAAGCCATCAGACCTCATGAGACTTATTCACTATCATGAGAACAGCATGGGAAAAACCCACCCCCATGATTCAATTACCTCCCACCAGGTCCTTCCCACAACACATGGGAATTGCGGGAGCTCAGGTCAAGATGAGATTTGGGTGGGGACACAGCCAAACCATATTAGACAGTGTCAAGGGCTTCCATTTATCTCTCATCCTCATGCCTGCAGAGTAAATACTGTTGTTTGAATTTCACAGTAAAACAAACAAACAAAAACTGAAGAATAAAAGTGATGCAACTTGCCCACAGCTACACAGCAACTGAGTGATGGAGCCAGGATTTTAACACCAATCTTTCCCTTAAACTCACATTTGTGTGTGTGTTACATTACAGCACCAACCACATTACCTTTCCAGATGCTCCAGCTATCCCAAAGATGGAGAAGAAAAGGCAACCTGGCAATTTTTTAGCCAACTAAAAAAATTATTAAAAGAATCTTTCCTGTCACTTTCGGTCACTAGTACTACTCTCTGAGGCAAAAGAAAAATACATCTTGTACCTATCCTCCATATGACAGATCTTCAAGTTTTTTAAGACCCTCTCTGGTACCCTAGATTTTCTCCTCTCCAGGTAGACAGATGTTCCCAGGGAGGATGTATCAGAGTTCTGCAGAGAAACGGGATCCATAGGATGTATATACATGCTCACACTAGAGTCACATTAGAATTCATAGGTTCAAACTAGATCTGCTCCATATAACGAGAGAGAGAGAGAGAGAGAGAGAGAGACAGACAGAGAGATTAAGATATATTTTAATGAATCAGCTCACATGACGACTTAGAGAACTGTCAAATTTGTAAGTAGATCTGTAGGGCAGACTGGAAACTCACACAGGATTTCTATGTTATAACCTTGAGGTAGAATTCTTTCTTCTTAATCTCAGTTTTTGCTCTTAAGGCCTTTAACAAATTGGAGAAGCTTCTTCCAAACTGTCCCCTTTGCTAAAATCAACTATATTGTGGTTTCTGTTCTTCTTGATATGTTTGCAGGTTTTTCTGTTTTGACCTGTAATCAACATCCTGCAGTGTCTGCGGATTTTTAATACTTGGGTTGCAGACATTAATCACATCTACCAAATAGCTTCACAGCAACATCTAGGCTAGTGTTGAACCAAACAGCTGGGCACCATAACCTGGATGAGTTGTCACTTAAAGTTAACCATCATTGAACAGTTAAATGGCAAAGCCCTGGGGAAGAGGGTCATGTTTTATTTCTAACAAAGCAATCGCTGAAGGAAATAAGAGTCAGCTATTAAGAGGGCTGGGGACAGAAATGGAAAGAAGCCATCCCATTATACTCAACCTGGAAAGATTATCTGCATTCTGAAAGCCAAACGCATGAGAAGTTTATACGACCTTTTCCCCTCCACAGGTGCAAAAATCATTTCACTGATGAGAGCCACAGTGCAATCTCAGGGTCTGTTTCAATTTGCAGGCAGCCCATTGGGAAACATTGCTTGAAAAGTTGCTAGATTGCATCAATTGCGAGGCTACACACACACAAAGAGATAGAGTTCCAGACACCTCTTATTTTATGGCCTTGAGACTCTTTAACCAGCCAGTTACCAATAAACATGAGCGAAGTTTCCACAGACTTATTCCTAACAGAGACTCTTATGCTGTGCCTAACGTGTTCCTGTTCTCACTCCTCACGCTTGGCATCTTCTTATGTTTATACTCCTCTTCCTGTCCCTTAAACCTAAATTTGCCTTTTGTGTTTCATATCCCTAACTTTATTCAAACAGCTCTGCAAGAAATTGGGTCAGAATCACACTACATATCCTCCCCCTCCCCCACCCCTTCTTCCCTGTATGAAATCTGGGGATTTTACTATACTTAATCCTCTGGGAACAAATGCCTAACTCCAACCCACTCTATATGGTAAAACCACCCAAGCTCCCCTCATGGAAGTGATCAGACAGTTGAATTTTGTGCTTCTGATGGTATACAGCGCATGGTGTATTCGTCCATTTTCACGCTGCTAATAAAGACATACCCAAGACTGGGACATTTACAAAGAAAAAGAAAAAGAGGTTTAATGGAATCACAGTTCCATGTGGTTGGGGAGATTTCACAATCATGGCAGAAGGCAAAAGGCATATCTTACATGGTGGCAGACAAGAGAGAATGAGAGCCAAGCAAAAGAGGAAATCCCTTATAAAACCATCAGATCTCGTGAGACTTATTCACTACCACAAGAACAGTATAAGGAAAACCATCCCCATGATTCAGTTATCTCCCACCAGGTCCCTCCCACAACATGTGGGAATTATGGGAGCTACAATTCAAGATGAGATTTGGATAGGGACACAGCCAAACTATATCACATAGCCAACACATGCTTGATATTTTAATTATTCCTGTTTGAGTAATGGTATAAGAGGCTGAAAACCAGATGACAATTGAACAGTTTAGAAATTCATCCTTAAAATCATTTAGTGGAAGGAAGGTACAGTCATGATTCCAGAGGCACAGACAGGCAAAAATCCACATCCTAGGTACTTAAAAACCTGCAAACATTGCAAGATGTTGGTTAGAGGTCAAAACAAAAAGTCTGCAAACACATCAAGAACAACAGAAACCACGATATAGTTGTGCAAGCAGGGGCAGGTTCTGGAAGAAACATTCCTCAATGTGAACCACAGGTCAGAAGCAAAGAAACCCAGGGAAGGTGGTAGAAGCAGGAAAGTGGGAGGGACATGGAGGTACCAACTAAAGACACCTGCTTTGGTCTGGACTGCTTTCAAGAAGGTCTCCATGTCAGCTCCTATTCCCTGACGCCCTAAAAGAACATCTGTCATATGACAGGCAGAAAGGATTCATTGAAAGGGCACAAGCTGGAGCAGGCTTATTGAATATTTACTCAAGACAAAAGCTCAACTTGGAGGTTTCCAAGAGACGACTTACTTTTTTTTTTTTTTTTTTTTTTTTTGAGATGGAATCTCACTCTATTGCTCAGGCTGCAGTGAAATGGTGCGATCTCAGCTCACTGCAACCTCCACCTCCTAGATTCAAGTGATTCTCGTGCCTCAACCTCCCAAGAAGGTGGGATTACAGGCATGCACCACCATGACTGACTAATTTTTGTATTTTTAGTAGAGATGGGGTTTCTCCATGTTGACCAGGCTGGTCTTGAGCTCCTGACCTCAGTTGATCCAACTGCAGAGATTACAGGTGTGAGCCACCATGCATAGCTGAAGAGGCCACTTTCATAGACACTTTGCTTATTGAGCAAGTTCCTGTCACAAAATAGCCTTGTCTGTTCATGTTAGAGCTCTGCAGGTATCATCACCTCACCACACATAAAATAACACCAGCCATTGACTATCGATTGTGACAATGCCTGTTCCTGCCTCCTGGGACATATGTGAGCACTTTAAGTTGAACTTTGCAAATTGCTCTTTCTGAGAATGAGCTTGACAAGAGCTGACCTTAGTTGGATCATAGCAGAAAAAGCAATAGATCAATTAACTGCAAGGCCAAGAGGAGAGGAGGTTTTTACTTCCCTATGTGGAAGTGAGTCAGAGGAACAAATTCTAGTCCCAGTTCTAACAAGATCAGCCACGTCAGCATACGCAACTCACTTCAATCCTCTGAACTGCACTCGATCTGAAAGGGGTGCTACTGTAACTCAGATGTCGGTGACGTCAACGATCCTTCCCCTTAAACTCTAGATTTTAATATTGTTTTGCAATCTTATTACCTAAATTGTGGATGGCCCGTTTTCTCTCCCAGAGACTTCTGAAGATTCTGGGCAGGCTTCCATTTCCTTGCCACCTTTGGATTAAAGCTTTGTCATTTACTCTTGTTGTGATACATCATTACTACAAAATGATGTTGCTTCCCATTATCCAGACACGGAAACCATCTTCCCCTCCCTCTTTTCTTTTGAGGGTTTGTTTTCCCTCAAACCCACTTACACAAGACCTTTGTATTTGTAGCAGACTTCTGGATATTCAGATACAAACAATTTAAAATGGGATATTTAGCTTCCTTCTTGTCCAGGTTCATTACTGAACATTCCCTAGTCCAGATTCTTCTCTTTTCTCTTCTTCTCTTCCCTTCCCTCCCCTCCACTTCCTTTCTCTATTCTCCTCTGAATTTTTATTCATTCTTTTGTAGAATAGCTTACCCATTTCTTTTTAGCATCTCCTTCCAATCTCAACTTGTATTCTACCCTAAGTGGCTCGTAAATGTAGTTCCCTAAGCAGAGATACCCTCCTCTCTAAAAAGACTCCTGGACTGGGTATAGGGGTGCACTCTTGT
Organism: Cebus imitator; assembly: GCF_001604975.1. Classification (NCBI taxonomy): domain Eukaryota; kingdom Metazoa; phylum Chordata; class Mammalia; order Primates; family Cebidae; genus Cebus; species Cebus imitator. The sequence goes on from NW_016107468.1 coordinate 1,440,646, forward strand.
ATTCCCAGCACTTTGGGAGGCTGAGGTGGGTGGGAAGACCACTTAAGCCCAAGAGTTCAAGACTGCAATGAGCTATAATCTTCTGACTCTTGTCTTTAGACATTAGCTGTATTCCTTTTTATTTTATTTAAAGAACTTACAGTAACAGTAGACACAACTCTGGCAAAATTCACAGGGACTTCTGAGCATTCATAATGCTCAGTATTTATAATGCACTAGGAATTGTGCTAAGAATTTTCACATCAGTCAGTTCACACATTGCCTTCAGAGCTCCCAAACCTGGGGTCGACACCCTAAACTGAGTTGAACCCGAGGAATCCATCAACTTGACTCATTCTAAGGTCACATCATATAGAGAGGTTTGGAGTTCGGAATTTGTTCCCACAGGATTAACTGTAGTGAAAATATCCCTATTTCATGGAAGAATGAACAAGAGAAGGAGGAAGAGGAAGAGGAGATCTAATATGAATCTGACTCAATTTCTTGCAAAACTATTTAAGTAAAACTAGCATTGGATACATCCACAGATAAATCAAGATGTTTCTGGTGTAGGAATAAGAAACTGCAGTTTTGGTTCAAGGGCAATGTGTCTATGCTGGACAGGAAGGCTGGGGATGGAGCATTGAAAGGTCTCTGCTTCTGGAGTCCAGCACAACCTCCATGATTCCTACTCAAGACACAGGGCAAAGGGGTTTCAGCAAAGAACTGTATCAATGCCAGCTTTGAAGGAAGATCAGTGGGTACCACTGCAGATGTGGCTCCTCTGGCAGCGACTTTGCAAACGTTGATGGAAGTGTTGCCATTTGGGAAGAATATTTCAGCAGGAAACATTGCCATAGGCAACTCTGGGAAGAAGCTTTGAGGAGAAAGGGGAACAAGAGACATTACAAGTGCCTCTTGGAAATTCCCAGGATATTCTGTGGGCTGCTTGAGGGGGCTACATTCTTTTAGGTCATGTGGGAGTTGATCCAGAACAATACTTTCTATAAGAATATTGTCTTTAAACAATTATTTCACAAGAGTTTTGTATTCCCACAAAAAATGAGAAGACAGTGAAAGTTCCCATATAGCTCACTCCCATTTTTCCTTACTGATTTATTTATTTACTTTCTGTAAATAAATAAATATTTACAAGATTCTGTCTCACTTTGTCATCCTGTCTGGAGTCCAGTGGCGCAACCTCTGCCTCCTGGGTTCAAGCGACTCTCCTGCCTCAGCCTCCTGAGTAGTTGGGACTACAGATGCACACCATCACGCCCAGCTAATTTTTTGCATTTTTAGTAGAGACGGGTTTTCACTGTGTTAGCCAGGATGGTCTTGATCTCTTAACCTCATCATCCACCCTCCTTGGCCTCCCAAAGTTCTGGGATTATAGGCGTGAACTACCGTGCCCGGCCCCTATTATTGACATTTTCCATTACTGGTTAATTTATTATAATTATTAAACTAACACTGATTTATTATTAACTAAAGTCCACACTTTGTTTATGTTTCCATAATTTTTACATAATGTCTGAGATGCAGTAAATTTATTATAATCAATGAACCAATATTGACATATTATTAAGCAATATGCACACTTTGTCTAGCTTTCCTTCATCTTTAACTAATGTCCAAGATTCCATCCACAATGCCACATTTAATTGTCATATTTTTTTACACTCCTTCTCGCTGTGGTGGTTTCTTAGACTTTCCCTGTTTTCGATGACCTTGACAGTTTTGGGTACTGCTCAAATATATGGTAGAATGCCTCTCTCTTGGAATTTGTCTGATATTCTTTTCATGATTAGATTGAGGTTATGGGTTTTTCAGAAGAAGATTACAGAGGTAAAGTGCTATTGTTATCACGTTATATCAAGGGTTCATACTTTCAACATGATTTATGACTGTTGATGTTGACATTGATGGCCTAAGTAGAGTTTCTCAGGTTTCTCCTCTGGAAAGTTGCTTTTTCACCCCTTTACATACTGTAGTCCTTGGAAGGAAGTTGCTATGTGCAGCCCACTCTTAAGAAAAGCTTTATTCTTTTACGCTTTACCTCCTTGAGGCTGGAGTAGCTACATACAATTACTTGGAATTCTGTATCAGAGAGTTGGCTATTTTCCCCCATTTATTTGTTATTTAGAGATGTGTATTTAAATATTTATTAAAATATGTTTATTAATATATTAATTATAAAATATTTATGATATATTTATATCTAAATTAATGTATATTTATATATGTATATTTTATATTAAAAGTAAATGTATATTTATTTTTATATAAAAAGTATATGTATATTTATATACAGGTATATATATTTATATAGAAATAAGTACTGTGTATATAAAATATGTATATAAATATGTATATAAAATATTATATGTAAAAAATACTTTCTACACATATATATAAAATATTTTATACTTTGAATTATAATTGAATATTATTATTGTATTTTTGTTCAAATTGTTTCAGCTTCAGCTATTGGGAGCTCTTACAGTTGGGCTCTATGTTCTTTTCAAAAACCCTCATCAAAAATACCCATGTGTGTATGTGTGCATCAGTGTGCTGTCTTATTTTTTTCCTAGTAGGAAGTACTTCCTCAGTTTCTGGCGCTGCAAGATGCTCCAGGCTCACCTTCTATAATTCCTGCTGTAGTCCTAGAATCAGCCATTTATCCAAGGAGTTGGTTCTTTATATGGCAGTTTGCATGGTCTCAAAATCCAAAATGTAGATACTACATGTGCTCCTTGCTACTGGACTATGATTGATTCATGGCCCTCATGATTGAGGGGGCAAGGAAATGTATCTGTGTATATTAACAAGTGTGCATGAACACACTGTTCTATTTTTCTATATTTAACCCATCTTTATCTATTAGTATATTGAGGCAATCACGAGTTCTTGCTGATGTCTTCAACTCTAATCATTATCACATCAATATTCAAGCCTTCTCTCCTGTAGATCTACACACTTCCACTCCAACAATGAGAAATCTGACTCTCGCCATCTGCCGTCCATTTACTTTTAATTGTACATTTACTTTTTCATCGTACACTTCCAGTGTAAATGTATAGCAGTATCGGGATTGTTAACCTGTAAACCTGTGCTATACAACTTTATCAACTAGAGTACAATGCTTATGTGCAGTTCCTTTTGCCTTCAGTTTTACAGACTCCACTCATTTCCAAAGTTATTTTGGTCAGCAAATTTTTCCCCAATCCTCTTCAGTGAGGTTGTTTCATACATTTTTAATATAATGTAGATTATTTTGTCATATGCTGCATTCCATCCTGAGATCTTTTGAACTCTTAAATGATTTTTTAAAAATCTCTATATATTAAGGTTTATTATTTGTGCCGTAAAGCTCTATGACATGAGAAAACCCTAGTGCCTTGTATCCACCATGGCAATATCATACTGAATGATTTTATCACCCTAAAAAAACCCTCTGTGGGCCAGGCGCAGGGGCTCACACTTGTAATCTCAACACTTTGGGAGGCTGAGGCAGGCAGATCACTTGAGGTCAGGAGTTCCAGAATAGCCTGACCAACATGGTGAAACACTGTCTCTACTAAAAATGCAAAAATTAGCTGGGCATGGTGGCACATGCCTGTAGTCCCAGCTATTTGGGAGGCTAAGATGGGAGAATTGCTTGAGCCCAGGAGGTGGAGGTTGCAGTGAGGCAAGATTGTGCCACTGCACTCCAGCCTGGTCAACAAAGCAAGACTCTATTCCCCCCGCCCAAAAAATAAATCTCTGTGCATTATGATTCAACCCTCCTCTCTCCCCGAGAACTCCTGCCCTTGGGGTCCAATGATCTTTTTATCATCTCTATAGTTTGTGTCTTTTCTGGAATCATACATTATGTAGCTTGAACAGGCTAGCTTCTTTCACTTAGTGATATGAATTTAATATTAATTCATGTCTCTTCATGACTTGATAGCTCATGTTTTTAATAAATGAAAAATATGGCATTCAATGGGTGAACTCCAGTTTATCCATTTACTTATTGAAGGACATGCCCAACTATCTTATAAATATGTTGTTGGATTTATACCTGTTATTTTACATAAATATTTCACTTTTGGAGTTCAACTGTAAATAGTATTTTTTTAATTATAAATTCCAATTGTTTATGCTGGAAAACAGAGAAGAAATTGACATTTTTATATTAACCTTGTATACTGCAATCTTGCTATACTTACTTACTAGTTCCAGGAGACTTTTGTGGATTATTTTGTATTTTTTTTCTTTTTGAGACAGAGTTTCACTCTTTCACCCAGGCTGGAATGCTGCAGTGGTGCGATCTCAGCTCACTGCAACCTCTGCCTTTTGGTTTCAAGTGATTCTCCTGCCTCGGCCTCCCAAGTAGCTGGGATTACAGGTGCCCACCCCCCCACCACACCCAGCTAATTTTTGTATTTTTAATAGAGACGGGGTTTCACCATGTTGGCCAGGCTGGTCTTGAACTCCTGATCTTATGATCCACTCCCCTTGGTCTCCCAAAGTGTCGGGATTACAGGCGTGAGCTTCCACACCCAGTCTCTCTTGTATTTTCTACCTAACAATCACATTGTCTACGGAGAAAGGCAGTTTTGTGTCTTCCTTTCTAATTTGTTCTTGTCTGATTGCATTAGCTAGAACTTCCAGTAAATGGTGGTTGATGCAACTTGATGTAGATATGTTAACTCATAAAATTCTGTAAGATAATGGCATGATTCCCATTTTACAGATAAAGAATTGAAGCTTAAGACATATAATTGGTTGGGCATGGTGGCTCATGCCTGTAATTCCAGCACTTTGTGAGGCTGAGGTGGGCAGATCACCTGAGGTCAGGAGTTTGAGACCAGCCTGGCCAACAGGGTGAAACCTCATCTCTACTGAAAATACAAAAATTAGCCCAGCATGGTGCTGGGTGCCTGTAACCCCAGCTACTCAGGATGGAGGCAGAAGAGCCACCTGAACCTGGGAGGTGGAGGTTGCAGTGAGCCAAGATTGCACCACTGCACTCCAGCCTAGGTGACAGAGCAAAACTCTATCTCAAATACAAAAAAACATTTAATTAAGTCAGAAAAAGGATAAAAACCCAGGTATTCTATCTTTAACTAGGCAAGCACATAGCATGGTGTACCTGTCTTTGCCACTTGCTATCTGTGAGAGACTGAGCAAGTTGTTTAAACTGTTTTGAGTGTCAGTTTCCTCAAATGTAAAGATAGGAGGATGATAACAGGCCCCATTTTGTTAAATTAAATTAAATGTGTTAAAAATTTTAAGTACCTAGAAGAGTATGTTGCACTACTATTAAAAAAAAAAAGAGGAGGAGGAAACAAGAAAAGCCCGAAGCTTTTCCTGTTTCAGCATCTGCCTTTGAGCCTGTCTTTATCTGAGACTCAAAGATATTAATAGAATCAATTTCCTGAGTTCATTGTCTGTGAAATACACACTAAAGAGAAAAGCACCAGGTAAGTACTCAACAAATATTGTCTGCAGTTATTAAAATATTTACTAACTTGGGTGGTCTCCATATTTTACCATTTCAGATATTCCTAAAATGAGCACTCTTGCACACATATTTTTGCATGAGAATGATTTTTCTGCAGACTGATATCTAAGAAGTGGAATTGCTGGGTCCAGGATATGGATGTTGTAAATTTCAGTCGCTATCACACGATTTCCCTTTAAGAATTGACGACTTTAAATTTCTCACAATGTTTTCTTCACAACTCCACCAAGTTTTGTTGTTGTTCCTGTTGTTTTAGACCAGTTGTCTTACTCTGTCACCCAGACTGGAGTGCACAATTATAGCTCACTATAGTCTCCAACTTCCTGGGCTCAAGTGATCCTCCCACCTCAGCCTCCTGAGTAGCTGGGGATATGGATATGAACCACCATGCCTGGCTAATTAAAAAAAAAATTTTTTTTTTTGTAAAGACAAGGGTCTCTCTATGTTGCTCAGTCTGGTCCCAAACTCCTGGCTTCAAGCATTCTTCCTGCTTCGGCCTCCCAAAGTACTGGGATTGCAGGCATGAGACACCTTACTTGATCTCAATTCAGGATATTGCCAACCCTTTTCTATTTTCAACAGTATAAAAGCTGAATGTTGTATTTTATTTATTTCATTATGATTTACAATTATTTCTTACTGAGATTAAGCATGCTTATATGTCCGCTGGCTTATATTTTTAACCATTAAAAAATTTAATTTAATATTCATTTATTAAACTTTTTTCTTTCTTTTCTGAGACCAAGTCTCACTCTGTTGCTCAGGCTGGAGTACAATGGTACAATGGTAGCTCACTGCAACCTCCATCTCCCAGTTCAAGAGACTCTCCTGCCTCAGCTTCTGAGTAGCTAAGATTATAGGCATGTGCTATCATACCTGGCTAATTTCATATTTTTAGTAGAGACAGGGTTTCACCATATTGTCCAGGCTGGTCTCAAGTGATCCACCTGACTCGAACTCCTGGGTTCAAGCAATCCTTCCACTTCAGCCTCCCAAAGTGACAGGATTATAGGCATGAGCCACTGTGCCCAGACAAACTTAATATTTTTGTAAATTTTTTTTAGTGCACCTGTTTTCAGCACCTGTTATATGCCAGCATGATTTCTGAGCATTGGGAGGATAGAGGCTAACCAAATAGACAAGATTTCTGCTCTAGCTGGTCTGAGCTTGGGTACTGACGTTTCTGCTCATTGTTTTGTAAAGGGTCACTGTCAATTTTAGAAATTCATCCTTTGTCTACGATGCACTACAATTTGTGGAGGGGGAGGAAATGGTATCATGAAGGCAGAGACAGATACAGTACATCTTATAGACACAGAACACCCCATCTTTACAATATAAATAAACAACTGTGATAAATGTGATAAAATCTTAATTCTTACTAGGAGCAGAGGTGGCTTTTCCAAACTAGAAGTGCAGTCATGATTGAGTGTTGATGATGTTCTTGATTTGCCAGGAAGAATCAGATGCTGAGGCCCTAACGGTGTGCTTGATAACAGCTGAAGCATGGTAGGAATGGCAGCGTCAAGGTAGTATCACAATCTGGATGACCTGATTGACAGCAATTCTTTCCTTTTTCTTCTATACTAATTAAACAACACTGAGTCTTATGGCCTGACAATGACATCTCAGGCCCAAATCCAAAAGTCAAAATGGAAGCAAATGACCCAATGTGGCCTGATGATACAGTCTGCTGGGTGGCGAATGGGAAATCAATGGTTTTCATCTGAGTATAGAGTGCTTTTATTCAAGGGGACAATTTGTATCTCATCTGTGCCAGTGACTTAGCCCCGAACATACAGGGTGCTGAGACCTGATGATGATAAAGGACAGCAATGTTTCATGACCATTTGGGTCAGAGTGGACTGGGGTGGCCACCAAGTTCATTAACAAGGACAGTTCTTGGCAGTTTGCCTGAAAAGGTGAAATTAAGCGGCTGACCTAGGGACAGCTGTAAACACTTCTTCCATCTTTTCTGTCCCATGTTTTCTTATGAGGTAACCACATCCACCATGACAGATCAGGTCGGGATTGGAAAAGCTGTGTTCTCTGAGGAAAAACAGCATGGTCCACATGACCTGGAGGGAAAGGATATTAAGGAAAGCTCTCAAGGCTCATGCCTACAGTCCCAGCACTTTGGGAGGTGGAGGCAGGAAGATCCATAAGGCCAGGAGTTCAAGACCAGCCCAGGCAACATAGAGAAGCCCTATCTATACAAAAATAATTAGCCAGGTATAGTAGTGTATGCCTGTAATCCCAGCTGCTCAGGAGGCTGAGGTGGGAGGATTGCTTGAGCCCAGGAGTTTGAGGCTGCAGTGAGCTATGATTTCACCACTGCATTCCAGTCTGAGCAACAGAGCAAGACCCCATATTTAAAAAAATAATAATAATATATGAATTAAGGAGAGATAAATGTTCCGCAACACACACACACACACACACACACACACACACACACACACACACGCTGAATCAGCTTTGAAATACCCTTCTTTAACCTGAAAATATCTTTAGAGAAGTGATCCTTTAGCTGTTTGTTTGTTATAAGGTAATACCTTAAAAGGAATAATCTCCAAGCTGACTCTTGCTGTCTCAAAAGGCCAAATGGTGATTTTTGTGACAAGTCCATGTGATTTATATATTGGACATTTGGGGATGTGGAATCTGATATTGAAGAAAAGAAGGGGAAGGGGGAGGAGGAGGAGGAGGAGAATGGGAGGAGAAGAATGGGAGGAAGAGGAGGAGAAGGAAGAGGAAGAGAAAGCCATTTGGAAATGACACCCAAGTTCCAGGTTCTGCAAGCATTTCTTTGATGAAGGAGCCAATGAGACTCACAGCATTCTCCAGAGAAGAGGCAGCATTGAGGAGTTTTGACCATAGTTTTGGAATCAGCCAGACCTCGGTTTAAATCCTGACTCAACCACTCATAACTGGGGTAATGTGAGGAGATGGTGTTCAGAAGAATTTAGCGCACGGCTGGCACATAATATGTGCTGAACAAATTCTAGCTTTGATCGTGATTATTATTAGACTTAGGAGATTTATATTAGGGGTATACAGAAAGAAGTAGTCAAGAGAAGAGACACGTTGAGAGGAAAGGGAAGAGAGAATAGTTCCTTAGGAGAACTAATGTCCCAACTTTACAATTTTTCCAGGGAGCAAAATATCCCCTCATCTCCAATTTCAGTTATTTAGGCTCTTAGCCATGTCCTCCTTCTTCTGATTATAATTTACAACCAAATGATGTGGCTTCCACTTTTGAATAAATGATGCAATGGAAAGAAACCTCAGATATTCCCTTGGCTAAGTAGGCCAGTCATCAGCTGGGCTTTAGTTTGTCTATTCAGTTAGAAGGCACAGGAAGATGTCAGACTTAAAAGTCATTACCATGGGCAAAGACATTACTAAGGGGTCAGAAGATTGGAAAAGCTGAACCGTATCTCCTGGTAAGATTTTTGTGAGAACTTCATTTTCTAAACCTGCCTCTCCATATCCTAAAGATTTATACAGATGATTCAATGCTTTGATGTGAAGTTGAATATGCCTGTGGCTTCAGAAATGTCAAAAATATTGCTTGAAAATGAAAATTTCAGGCTGCCAACTGCACAGTCTACATGCAGTCATAACTGTTTGGTTTACTTTTGCCATCCTATTATTTCCATAAGTTCCCTACTCCACTTCCCATATACAAACAAAATAGCTGAACCCTTCTTTACACACACACACACACACACACACACACACACACATCTCTATTTGATGACCATCTGGATTGACACCCTCAATCATTTAGTCACACAACGAAACCAACTGGTCAACACAGTGATAAAGTTTGGCTTCCTCCACCTCACCTCTCCAACAGCTGCCTCTTCTAGCCCATTCTCACTGCTCTTGTAGTTTTGTAAAATCTTGCATAGTTTTGCAGGCTATTCTTTCTCATTTTTCCCCAGTTTATTCTCCTGCCAAAGCTATTTTTCTAAAGTGCAAATAGTCACATAGCATTTTCCCACTTATGCCAATTCTAAGGCTCCCAAGCATCCATGGTAGTGCTGCCAATAGACAATGATGATGGGAATGTTCTGTATCCGAGTTATTCAATATGGTAGCCAGCAGCCGCATGTGGCTATTGACGATGTCAAGACTGGTTGGCTAAAATTATAAATTGAATTAAAAAAAAATTTTTTTTTTTTTTTGAGACAGAGTTTGGCTCTTGTTACCCAGGCTGGAGTGCAATGGCGCGATCTCAGCTCACTGTAGCCTCCATCTCCTGGGTTCAAGCAATTCTCCTGCCTCAGCCTCCCGAGTAGCTGGGACTACAGGTGTGCGCCACCATGCCCAGCTAATTTTTGTATTTTTCATAGAGACGGGGTTTCACCTTGTTGACCAGGATGGTCTCGATCTCTTGACCTCGTGATCCACCCGCCTCGGCCTCCCAAAGTGCTGGGATTACAGGCGTGAGCCACCACGCCCAGTTGAATTTTTAAAATTTTTAATTAGTTTAAACTTAAATAGCCATATGTGGCTACGGTGGTCCATATTGGATGCTGCAGATCTGTGGGATAAAGTCCAAGTTAAGTACATTACAGGGACGCCATGCTAGTGGCAAATGATGGAGAGCCTCCAAGATTTAGCTCCTGACTGCCTTTTTAGTCTCAGCTACCAATCTTCTCTGCTTTGTATTTTTGCCAGCAATACAAATACCTGGTAGCTCTTCCAACATGCTTTTCCAGGAAATGCTATGATGTCTCTGTACAAGCCATTCCTTTGGCCTTGTATATCCACCTTTCCTGACTTTGTAAAACTGCCATATGCTGTAGGATCCTTTAAAATAGACGTAAGAAATCACTCTATCCAAGACACCTACACTTGTATATTTATCAAGGCGCTGTTCAAAATAGCAGCGATATGGAATCAACCTACATGTCCATTGAAGGAGGACTGGATAAAGGAAATGTGGCATATATCTACCATGGACTACTAGTTAGCCATAAAAAAGAATGAAATTGTGTATTTTGCAGCAACACAAAGGGAGTTGGAGGCCATTACCGTACATGAAATAAGAAAGAAATCAAAAGCCAAATGCAGTATATTCTCACTTACAAATGGGAGCTGAACAATGAATGTGGGAGGCTGGAAGAAGGGGGAGTGTTGAAAATGTATGTATTGGGTACAATGTTCAATATTAGGGTGATGGGTACACTAAAAGCCCAGACTTCACCACTACACAATACTTGAATGTAAGAATCCTGCACTTGCATACCCTAAATATATAAACATTTAACAATGAATAAACAAATAAACAAAACAGACCTGAGACTTATCCCTCCAGAGTTTCTTCCTTATCTAACCCAGGAAATCAACTTCTCCCTTAGTTAGATTATTTTTACCTCTGCTGGCGGTTTTATTATTGCACTGAAAACATTAAATCATAATTAATTACCAAACTCCCATTTCCTTCGGAACAAATGCATGACTTCAGTTGTTTGTTTTTCTAGCGTCTGCCACATCACCCAGGATAGAGTGGTCACTTAATAGATGTATGTTCAATTAAATGTCACTGAAATATTTCACTGATCTGACACAGAAAAAAAATCATTATTTAACTGATTTTTTTTTCTGGTTTAGTGAATATCCTTTGGACTCAGTTTTAAGTAAAGCACCAAGAAACCTCATTTCCTTAGCAATAGAAAAAGAGTTGGGGATAGAGTGAGATTACTGAATAGAAAATTGGCCGCAAATGTCAAATATCCGTTTTCACCTGTTCTTTCAACCCAGGCAGTTTGAGAATAAAAAAACATTAAAAGTACAAAGCCTCTTTTCAAAACCTACTTTTTTTATTGTAAAATTCTTTTTCCTACAAACCTCTTGCCAGGTTTTGGTTGTGTTTAAAATATATGTAGTTCCATTGTTTTCAGGAAACATATATAAATTAGATCTGTCCTTTGCACGGTTTAAAATATAGTTATTTCTCCAGGTGGAGGGAATCAATTTTTCTTTTAGTGGGTTCATTCCTTTCACAGATGTCCATACAATTAATAGACTCCATGTGGGTATCTATGAATCTGGCCTGGAAAACACCATGAATTGCTCCCTCATTTTTCCCCAGCTGCTCTTAAATCTAACACGTAATACTAGCCAGCAGAGTTTAGACGCACACCTAGGCTTTATTTGTGGGGAACTAAAATAATATTGTGTTCTCAAATACAAATGATCTAGCAGACCCTGAAAGGGAGAACTCGAAAGTCAGACACGAGACAGAAATCTCTCATCTGTATAGCATTTTACAATTTACCAAGCACATTTAACCCTATTATCTCATTGGCTTGTTACAAAAGAAGCTTCTGAAATAAATGGTAAAACCCATTATCTGCAGAAAGAGAGAGAGAAAGGAAAAGAAAGAAAAAGAAAGAAAGAACGAAAGAGAGAAGGAGAGAAAGAGAAAAAGAAAGGAGGCAGGGAAGGAAGGAAGGAAGGAAGAGGGAGGCAGGGAGGGAAGGAAGGAAGGAAGAGGGAGGGAGGGAGGAAAGGAAAGAAGGGAGGAAGGGAGGGAGGGAGGAAAGGAAGGAAGGAAGGAGGGGAGAAACAGAGGAAAGGAGGGGAAGGGGGAGGAGAGGAGGGACAGGAGGGTAGGGGGAGGAGGAGGAAAAGGGAGAAGGGGAGGAGGGAGGGGAGAGGTAGGAGGGAGGGGAAGGGGAGGAGTAGGAGGGAGGGGGAGGGGAGGAAGGGGACAGAAAGAAGGGGAAAGGAGGGGATGGGAGGGGTGGGGAGGGGAGGGCAACGGAGCTGGAAGGAAGGAACTGATGACTGATCTGACATGTCCAAGTTCTCAGAGCCAGCACGGCAGGGATAGAAATCTTCTGCCTGGCCAGAATTTCAGAGCATTTTCCCTACTCACGCTGCTGCTCAGATTATGGGTTCACCATATCCACTTGGGACCAGGATCTTGCAGTCAACAGTCCAAGTCTCCCCAAAATTGCAGTCTCAAAGTAAAAGTGTGTTCTCACAATGCCATCCTGTTATTTTCTTTCTGGAATGTTTCTTCTAGTAAATGAGGGGGAAAATTGCCAGTGACAGCTTGATAAGTACCCCCGGCCATGGTCGACAGAGGTTACCTTCAGCCACTAGGTGGGAAGTGGTCTCCATGGAAACCCAGAAGCAGAGCTATTTCTCAAACACTTTCCAACAGCAAGAGCTCAATTATAAACTTTGTCAAGAGTTTGAATGTGCTAAAGGTTGAATCAGACTGGAGTCATACTTTTGAATAGGGGAAAAGAACTCCAAATAATCAATAGATGTATTTCTAAAATTTGTCTTTGGGTGCGTGTGTGTGTGTGCACACATCATATTGTATATCCTTTTAATCCAATTTGATACAATAATACCTCTACTTCATGGTCTCCTGAATTCAGGATTTTGGTAATACCCTAAAGATGAAGGCATGTTATCATAAGGATATTAGAAACATTCTTTAACCAAACCTTGTATGGAGTGCAAATAGGACCTACTTCATAATAAATGTGACTTTATCTCAAATATTCATATAGGGGTCTCTGGTGTTTTACATCAATGGATCAGTGAGTCTTACAAAACACTCCAGTGAATTACTGTACTTTTTTTTTGCCAGATGCATTTCATAATCAAGAAAATAAAGGTATCTCTCTTGTCCACTAAGAACTTGGAATGGAAAGTGAAACATCTGATCAATCACTTATTCAGTCCTTCCCCAAATGCCAATAGCTTACCCTACAAATATGAACTTCCCACTACATCTCTCAGGACTTCATGTTCCTTATGAGGGGCCTACTATACCCTGTCCTCCAGATCAAAGACTCTCTTGATTTGTATTTTGCTTCACACTAAATAAGCAGTAGACCATTGACTAAATGTTTCCGCTTGAATTCAGATGCCCTGGCAGAATGTAAATATAGAATAACACAGAGGTAAGTGATATGCTTTGGCTATGTCCCCACTCAAATCTCAACTTGAATTGTAGCTCCCGTAATCCCCAGGTGTGGTGGGAGGGACCTGGTGTGAGATAATTAAATCATGGGGTCAGGTTTTGCCTATGCCGTTCTCATGATAGTGAATAAGTCTCATAAGATCTGATGGTTTTATAAAGGGGAGCTCCCATGCATGCACTCTCTTGCCTGCCACCATGTAAGATGTGCCTTTACTCCTCCTTTCACCTTCTGCCATGATTGTGAGGCCTCCCCAGCCATGTGAAACTGTGAGTCCATTAAACCTCTTTTTCCTTATAAATTGCCAGTCTCATATATTTCCTCAAAGCAATATGAAAATGGACTAATACAATAAGTAAGAGTAAAAAAAATAAAATAGAACAAACTCTTAGTCATTCATGGGAGAATTATGTACAACTTGTGTTTAGTACCAAGCAGGTAACCTATCTTTTTTTCTGCTTCTAGATTGCTCACCTAAACCATGAGTTGTTAAGAGTCTAAGAAAATGATATCATTTCAGTTATAAAAAATAATTGTAAGAGCTTGTATCAGTTATGTATCAATTATAAGAGCTGTGTAACAAATAACTCCAATCCTAATTGCCTAAAATTTATAATTTCTCACAGTTTCATGGTTTCAGCTGGACGTTTCCTCCACTCCATGCCCTACTGGCTAGAGTCACGTATTCAGCTGCATTCAGCAGGGACTTTGTAGTTAGAACATTCATGATGATGTATGTTACTCACATGCCAGGGAGCACATATAGTGTAGCCTGAATGGCTGGTGGTTGGTGGGTCCCCTCTCTCCATTAAGGTACCCAGATCCTTAAACAGGGTTTCAGGAGAATAAAAGCTGAAGCTACTAGAACTTTTATGGGCTAGGCCTAAAATTGGTACAGTGTTATTTCCATTGAATTCTTTATTATTTTTTGAGACAGGATCTGACTCTGTCACCCAGGCTGGAGTGCAATGCTGCAATCATGACTCATGCAGTCTTAAACTCTTAGGCTGAAGCAATCCTCCTGCCTCAGCCTCCTGAGTAGCTGGGACTCCAGGTGCATGCTACCATGCCCAGCTAACATTTTGATTTTTTGTAAATACAGGGTCTTCCTATGTTGCCCAGGCTGGTCTTAAATGTCTGGGCTCAAGTCATCCTCCCACTTCGGCCTCCCAAAGTGTTGGGATTACAGGCATGAGCCACCACACCCAGCCTGTACTGCCTTCTGTTGATTAAAGAAAGTTAAAGGCCAGGCAAGATTCAAGAGAAGGAGAGGGAGAGTCCAACTCTTAATGGGAAGAATTGCATACGCATGCAGGGATGTAAGGATTGGACATGGAGAGGGAGATTTGTGGTCATCTTTGGAGATAAGCTACTGATCTTTCCTATAGCCACAATAATTTATGTTCTCCCATATGCAAATTGTACCCATCCACCCCAAAGACACTGTTTCAATCAAACAGTGTCTCAAGCTCAGGCCCAAAAGCCAGGATTTAAATCAAGTTTTGATGTGGCTGGATATGGATTAAGCTGCTCAGATATGGTTCCTCTTGATCTGGAAACTTGGAAACTAAAACAACAACCACTATCCAAGTTATCAGCTCCCCCTACCCTACAAATCCACTTAACATACATGGTGAAATAAGAAACCCCTGTTGAAAAAGTATCTGTCATCATTTCCCTAACTGTGGGGGCAGGAAATGCTCCTTGATTAGGGCTCAGGTCTGCAATCTGGGAGTGGTTCCCTAATCCATAGTTCTCTGCTGTAGGTTTTGCTTTCAGAGCCCTTGGCTCTGCCCTAGGAATCATTCTTTTTCTTGCATAAGAAAGAGTCCATGCTTACAGAGGAGTAGCTTTCTCAGCCTGCTTCCTGCCAAAATGTTGTCACTTTGAATTTTTCATTTCAGTTCAAGTATAATTGCCCAACGGGTTCTTCTTGACTGCTGCACAGATAGGGCCAATTTATTGAAACAGTGGTATTGCAGTAGAGAAAGAGTTTCATAAAGGCAGAGCTAGCAAAGCAGAAGGATGGGAGATAATCACT
This sequence comes from Cebus imitator, assembly GCF_001604975.1. Classification (NCBI taxonomy): domain Eukaryota; kingdom Metazoa; phylum Chordata; class Mammalia; order Primates; family Cebidae; genus Cebus; species Cebus imitator. The sequence goes on from NW_016107468.1 coordinate 1,456,136, forward strand.
CAAATAAACCTCCCTATGAACTGAGAGGCTAGGGTTTCTGTGGGTAATCTGGCAGGCAGGGGACTAAGGAATAGGTGCTACTGATTGGTTGTGGATGATGTTATAAAGTTGTGGAAAACGGTCATTATGCACTGAGTCAGCTTCTGAGTGGGGACCACAGAACCCACTGAGTCATGAGTCATACATTTGGGTGGAGTTAGTTGATCACCAGAATGCAAAAGTTGGAAAACATCTCGAAAGACCAATCTTCGGTTCTATGATAGTGATACTATCTATAGCAGCAACGGGAAAGTTACAAATCTTGTGACTTCTTACAACCATCTGATCTTTGACAAACCTCAGAAAAACAAGCAATGGGGAAAGGATTCCCTGTTTAATAAATGGTGTTGGGAAAACTGGATAGCCATGTGCAGAAAGCAGAAACTGGACCCCTTCCTGACACCTTACACTAAAATTAACTGCAGATGAATTAAAGAATTAAACATAAGACCTAACACCATAAAAACCCTAGAAGAAAATCTAGGCAAAACCATGCAGGACATAGGCGTAGGCAAGGACTTCATGACTGAAACACCAAAAGCATTGGCAACAAAAGCGAAAATAGACAAATGGGACCTAATCAAACTCCATAGCTTCTGCACAGCAAAAGAAACAGTCATCAGAGTGAATCAGCAACCAACAGAATGGGAAAAAATTTTTGCATCTACTCATCTGACAAAGGGCTAATATCCAGAATCTACAAAGAACTAAAACAGATTTACAAGAAAAAAAAAAAGCCCATTCAAAAGTGGGTGAAGGATATGAATAGACACTTTACAAAAGAAGACATACATGAGGCCAAAACACGTAAAAAAATGCTCATCATCACTGGTCATTAGAGAAATGCAAATCAAAACTACATGAAATACTATCTTACGCCAGTTAGAATGGCAATCGTTAAAAACTCTGGAGACAACAGATGCTGAAGAGGATGTGCAGAAATAGGAACACTTTTACACTGTTGGTGGGAGGGTAAATTAGTTCAACCATTGTGGAAGACAGTGTGGCCTAGAAATAGAAATTCCATTTGACCCAGCAATCCCATTATTGGGTATATACCCAAAGGATTATAAATCATTTTATTACAAGGACACATGCACACGAATGTTCACTGCAGCACTGTTTACAATAGCAAAGACTTGGATTCAACCCAAATGCCCATCGATGATAGACTGGACAGGGAAAATGTGGCACATATGCTCCATGGAATACCCTGCAGTCAAAAAAACGATCAGTTCATGTCCTTTGTAGGGACATGGATGAACCTGGAAACCATCATTCTCAGCAAACTAACACAAGAACAGAAAATCAAACACCGCATGTTCTCACTCATAGGTGGGTGTTGAACAACGAGAACACATGGACACAGAGAGGGGAGCATCACACACTGGGGTCTGTTGAGGGGGAAATAGGGGAGGGACAGCAGGGGGGGGGGAGTTGGGGAGGGATAACATGGGGAGAAATACCAGATATAGGTGATGGGGAGGAAGGCAGCAAACCACACTGCCATGTGTGTACCTATGCAACAATCTTACATATTCTTCACATGTACTCCAAAGCCTAAAATGCAATTAAAAAAAAAAAAAAACCACTTTGTGGGTTTCCTATGAATCTTAAGGAGTTCAATCCTTACCCTTAAAAACACATCCATAATTCCCTCTAAAACATCCTTCTCTCTACTTGAGATCTGTCTGGGTGATGCAGGACACACCTTTAAGATTCTTGGACAGCCTATCATCTAGATTTGAGAGTCTACAACCACCGCTTAAATCTTTCAAAGGTCTTAAAAAGAAGTCTTGCAATCCAGATTCAAGAGGAACATACTGACACTTACGGAGGGGGGCAGTGTTGTGATGGTTAATATTAGATGTCAACTTGATTAGACTGGAGGATGCCTAGACAGCTGGCACAGCATTGTTCCTGGACATGTCTGTGAAGGTGTTGCAAAAGGAGATTAACACTTCAGTCACTGCACTTGGAGAGGAAGACCTACCATCAATGTGGGTGGGCACCATCCAATTGGCTGCCAACATAGCTAGAGCAAAACAGGTGGGAAGAAGGTGGAATAATCTGGCTTGCTGAGTCTTCTGGCTTTCATCTCTCTCACGCTGGACTCTTCCGGCCCTTGGACATCAGCCTCCATCATGTTCTCTGGCCTTTGGACTCTTGGGCTCACACTGGTGGTTTGCCAGGGGCTCTCAGGCCTTTGGCCACAGATGGAAGGTTGCGTTGTCAGCTTCCCTACTTTTTATGCTTTTGGACTCGGACTGAGCCACTGCTGCCTTCCTACCTCCTCGGCTTGCAGACGGCCTATTGCAGGACTTCACCTAGTGATTGTATGAGTCGATGCTCCTTAATAAGCTCCCTTTCATAGATACATATATCCTATTAGTTCCATCCCTCTGGACAACACTAATACAGGTGCTATGACGCTCACAGATGAGAGGCATTACTGGCGGCTATCTTTGGGAACAATGTACCAAAAGCTGAAAGGGACCTTAGAGATCATATTATTGTACTCATGTTGGACCAAAATCAGCCCATTTTATTGTATTTATTTATTTTGAGATGGACTCTGTTGCCCAGGCTGGAGAGCAGTGGCATGACCTTGGCTCACTGCAACCTCCACTTCTTGGGTTTAAATAATTCTCATGCCTCAGCCTCCTGAGCTGGGATTACAGGTGTGCACCACCACACCTGGCTAATTTTTGTATTTTTAGTAGATACAGGATTTCCCCATGTTGCCCAGGCTGGTCTTGACTCCTGGCCTCGAGTGATCCACCTGCCTTGGCCTCCCAAAGTGCTGGGTTTACAGGCATGAGCCATTGCATCCGTCCCGAACCCATTTTAGAGATTTTTAAAACTCAAGGGTTAAAGAGAAGAAAGGAGTTGACTACAATCGTAAAGCAAGTTGTTAACAAAGCAAGAATGATAAAATCTCATCTTGTATGTAGGTTCGGAGTGCTTTCTACCACATTTCCCTTCATGCTTAGTTGAAAAGAAAAACTGCTTTAAAACTCATTATTAGGCATATCAAAGATAAACTATCTTTGATGTATCTTTTTAAAAAATTCATAACATTGCCATCTTCCTTTAATATGCAGAATAGAGTTGACTGTATCAGAAAGATATAAAACCAGAGACCAGCAAGCAACACAAAGTGGAAAACCAACGTCCCGATTCTTTTACTTTTAGTGCATCTGGAGGAAAAGGAAAATGTCATTTATTGGGAGTTTATAAGGATGCTACTTTTCATTCATTCTTCATTTGTTCATATCACAAACACTTTTTGAACACCTATGCATAAGTCAGACTATATTCTTCACATTGGATACTGGCCTTTGATAGACTCTCAAAGGGATGAAGGGAGTTTATAGTTGGAAAAATAAACATAAAGTGAGAACAGAGCAAGCAACTTTACTTGAATTCGCTGAAAAAGGCCTTGCAGACGAAGGAGCAGAAATTCACCAGGGGCTGGTGACTGCAGGAAGACCTGGGAGAGCCGGCGGCCAAAAGTTGGACACAGTTAGAATGGAGTGTGAATGGTGGGCAGGGTGGGAAGGGAGACGCTGGGGAGGTTGAAAACCTCAAGCAGCACTTTGAGTTGGACGAGGGAGCTGCAGAGTTAGTAGCTTCACAAACAGGAGTGGAAAGAAAGCAACATAGCAGTTTCTGTGCCAACCTCAACTAAGAGTTTCTTTCACCCTGCATTAGAATTTAGAGTTTCTAATTTACTAGTAACATTAATGTCTACTCAATCAAGTATTCCTTTATCTTTTTTTATTTTTTCTTTCTTTTTTTTTGAGATGGAGTCTTACTCCATTGCTCTGGTTGGAGTACAGTTGTGGAATCTCACCTCACTGCAACTCTGCCTCTCGGGTTCAAGCCTTTCTCCTGCCTCAAACACCAAGTAGCTGGGACTACAGGCACACACCACCACGTCTGGCTAATTTTTGTATTTGTAGTAGAGACAGAGTTTCACCATGTTGGCCAGGCTGGTCTCGAACTCCTGACCTCAGGTGATCCACCTGCCTCAGCCTCCCAAAGTCCTGGGATTATGAGCATGAGCCACAGCGCCCAGCCGTTTTCGTCTTTTTTGTTGTTGTTGTTTGGTCATTGACATTCCCTATGATAGCATAACCTCGTAATGGGGACTGTGGCCAGAGATATTCGAGGGAGGCTGCTGGCAGAAATGACGCATGGTCATAACATCAGCTAATCTTAGCAAAGGCTCATAAGTGCTGAGAAGAAACTGTATTGAATACACCTACATTTTCCATTTGTGCCATGCCTTTCACCTTCCCCCACCCCAAATAAAGCATTTAGAATTTCCTTTTAAATCATGTATCACTGCCTCAGGACCACTGCCATGAGACAGTTGGAACAGAAGTTGTACAACATGCTTTACGCAAAGTGAGTATACATTATTTGAAAACATCATTCATTTTTAGAACCTGGAGCATTTTACCAAAATGAACATTAGGGATCGTTTAGCTGAAAAATCTGCTTCAAGATAAAAAAACAAAAAACAAAACAAAACAAAACAAAGCTTCATTCTTCTTGCTCAGATAAACCTGGGCAGGGTGACTTTGATCAGATTTGTGTTCCGCCTCTGAAGGCTGGCTGCCTGTTCAACCTCAACTGTGGCTCAACGCAAGGCTGGGGCCAGACCAGTCATATTCTCAAAGAGGCAATCAAGCTGCCTAGCAAAGACAACAGAGGCAGCAAGAGGGCATGGTGCCATGAAACAAATTAGAATGAACATCCCATTTTCATCTCCATAGCAGGCAGCCCATTCCATTCTTTGCATGCTATTTTCATATGTTAACAGCAGTTTGAGAGCTGAATAGGAAGGAAGGAAGAATAGTTTAATGAAATGAGGGGAAGAGAGAGAGAGGAAAGAGAGAGAAGCATTTGTCGACTATTAATCCAGACCTGGTAAAACCTGGTTGTGTCTATTGCAACCAAATGTAACTGGAAACTGTTTCAGGGGCTTGCAGTAAAACGATGGTAGTTCCTCACTTGTCTTGATCCTCTCTGCCTCTCTGGTCAACCTGACTTCCACAACTTTTGCAAGTTTTAGTAATGACATTGACATTCCCCTGGGTCTTCTCCAGGGATCTGTCCAGTTGGGGTTATGGAACCCTGATCTGGGGCTTAGAATTCTTCCTGGTGGAGGGAGGAGAAACTCTCACTTCTCACTCTACTGTCTTCCAAGGGGTCAGCGGTCCTCCCACTCAGACACCCCTCTGGTTTCCCGCACTCATGAAGCACTGCAGAGAGCATGGTACCTTGCGACGGGCTGAGCGCCAAGCCCTGAGATCGCGTGGAAAATGTCCAGTTTCGACGGCAGGTTTTGTCCATTAAAACCTATCACTGGTTTCCTCCCAGAGCCCAGCTGGTTCCACTGTAGAAAATTGGAGTGAAATGATGTCAGGTTTGCACCATAAAAATGAATAGGAATCTTGCTTTTCATTATTTTAAATTGCAGATTGTTGCACTGATATGTATTTATTTTTGTCATTTCTCCCTGGTCCTGGTTGAGGGTCTGACCCTTGAATAATGAATAAACAGAAAGACACATGTTGGCACTTCAGCCTTGCCTGTGTCACCCTGGTTTTTCCTTCCCATTCGTGACAAATTCGAAAAATGCAACACTCTTAAATGGGTTTGTAATCTGCACTCTTTTAAACTGTCACTCAATCTCTGTCTCAGAAAATAGGCGATTGAAACTACGGAGGAAATATTTCATAGAGACGTCAACGTTGCAAACTTGCTTTCAGGCTTAGAGGCAGTCGTTTGGTAGCTTTAGAATTAAAATAAGAAGTTGGAGTAATTGTTGAGATAAAGGCGGCTCATTTGGAAATGCCAAATGTACTTTAGCAGCCTTAAAAATGATGACTTCTTTTGTTGGGGAATAATCGAGTTTTTTAGATGTTTCTTTCAGACCCAGGATTTTAACATGGTGAAACTCACAAGTGGACAAAAAGGGAGAGCAACAGTGACTATCACAGTAATGACTGTGGATGTGTTTTAGTCTGTTAATGTTACCAAGATTTGTTATCTTGTTGATCTAGTACTTAAGTGGCTACTAAGAGTATGAGGACCAAAAAATATAATAAGTCCTGGAATTACTAGAGATATGAGAAGCAGCTGAAGTACTATAGAGATAAGAGAACTTACACTCAAGAGCAGCCTTGATTTTCACGAAAATGTACAACGCACGATGGCCTATAGCTTTAGCATCACAGAACAATACAAATGAAAAAGCCTTGCAAACAAACAGAATTGCTGCGTTAAAAAAATTTTAAACACCATTGTTTTAGTTTTGTTTTGTTTTGTCAGAGACAGGGTCTCACTCTGTTGCCCAGGCTGGAGTGCAGTGGTATGGTCACTGCTCACTGCAGCCTCCACCTCCCAGCCTTAAGCAATCCTCCCACCTCAGCCTCCTCAGTAGCTGGGACTACAGATGCACACCATCATACCATTGCTAATTCTTTAATTTTTAATTTTTTTGCAGAGACAAGATCTTACAATGTTGCGCAGGCTGGCCTGGAACTCATGGCCTCAATTGGTCCTCCTCCCTCAGCCTCCCTAAGTAATATGATTACAGGTACCAGCCAGCACACCCACCCTTAATACTATTGTTTTTACAGACGCATAAAATGTCCAGGAACATATTTTCTTCTCAGTTTATTAATTAAAAAATGTAATTGGCTAGGCATGGTGGCTTACACCTGTAATCCCAGCACTTTGGGAGGCCAAGGTGGGTGGATCACCTGAGGTCAAGAGGTCGAGACCAGCCTGACCAACATGGAGAAATCTCATCTTTACTAAAAATACAAAATTAGCCAGGCGTGGTGGCGCATGCCTGTAATCCCAGCTACTTGGGAGGCTGAGGCAGGAGAATCACTTGAAGCCAGGAGGTGGAGACTGCAGTGAGCCGAGATTGCGCCATTGCACTCTGGCCTGGGAAACAAAACAAGATTCTGTTTCAAATAAATAAACAAACAAACAAATAAAAATAGATAAATAAAATAAATCCAGATTTAAGGCGATGCTTTAGAGCTCTCAAGTTTCAGCTCCTCTTTCACAAAGGGATGGGGTCGGGATATCACTGTTTTGTTTGTGTTTCCAAAGGCTATTAATTGGCAGGAGACCTTCCCAGAAGAAAAAGAATAGAGGAAAGATGTTGGAAAGGAAGATGTAATTGGCCCAAAAGAGAAAGGGAGAACTTCTCTAGGATTGGAAAGAGAACATGGCTCACCGCTGTTCAACTCCCTGACAACTTGGTGGATCTCAGAGATGAATGATCTTGAGTCACACCAAGGTCATGATGCCTGGGCGTGGGGAGATTCTAGTTTCAAGGAAGAACTCATTTCGTCAGACACGTAGTGGTGAACATGCAATTATGCAAGGGACTTTGTGCTTAGGAAACAAAAGTCCATATTATGGATAACCAGCACCGACATACATTTTGGGAGCCTTTTTAAATAGACAGTGGCACTATCTTGGCTCACTGCAACCTCCATCTCCCAGGTTCGAGTGATTCTCCTGCCTTAGCCTTCCAAGTATCTGGGATTACAGGCGCCTGCCACCACTCTTGGCTAATTTTTGTATTTTCAGTAGAGACAGGGTTTCACCATGTTGGTCAGGCTCATCTTAAACTTCTGATCTCAAGTAATCCACCTGCCTCAGCCTTCCAAAGTGCTGGGATTACAGGCATAAGTCACTGTGCCAGGCCTTAAATCTGGATCTAAATTTTCGCTTCATCATTTACTACCTCTGGGACTTCGAAAAAGTTAAGTAAGCTCTTTGTGCCTCAATTTTTTTTAAGTGGCATAATTCTAGGCCAATATTATAAGATTACTGTGAAAATTAAATGAAAAAAAAAGGCATGTACATTTCTTAGCTCAGTGCACACAAGAGACACTCATAAAAGACCACCCATCAAGAAGGAATTGTGGGCTGGGTACAGTAGCTCATGCCTGTAACCCCAGCACTTTAGGAGGTTGAAGCAGGTGGATCACCTGAGGTCAGGAGTTCAAGATCAGTCTGGCCAACATGGCAAAACCCCATCTCTACTAAAAAATAGAAAAATTATCCTGGCATGATGGTGGGCACCTACCTGTAACTCCAGATACTCTGGAGGCTGAGGCACAAGGATCACTTGAACCTGGGAGGTGGAGGCTTCAGTGAGCCGAGATGGTGCCACTGTACTCCAGCCTGGGTGACAGAGTGATACTCTGAAAAAAAAAAAAAAAAAAATGGTGGAATTGTGGTTTATCTATTCATTGGGCTGCAGATTTTGGTTGCAGTAGTTCTCTTGAATAAACAGTATTTCTAAAACTAGTTGGCGATTTCTACCAGGAGGTGCCAATAACCTACGTGCAGGCTACCATAAAAAAGAATGAGATCACATCCTCTGCAGCAACATGAATGGAGTTGGAGGCCATTATCCCAAGCAAACTAACACAGGAACAGAACACCAAATACCTCATGTTCTCACTTAACAGCGGGAGTTAAACACTGAGTACACAGGTACACAAAGAAGAAAATAACAGACACTGGTGCCTACTTGAGGGTGGAGAGTGAGAGGTGGGAGAGAATTGAAAAACCATCTATTGGTAACCATGCTTATTACCTGGGTGACAAAATAATCTGAACACCAAATCTCCATGATATGCAATTTACCTATATAACAAACCTGAACATGGACCTCTGAACCCAAAATAAAAGAAAAAAAAAAGATGCAGACTCCAAAAAATAAGAAGTGACTTATTCTCTAGCACTCTAGAATGAGTTTTTCCCCTTCCCTCCATAGCTACTGAAATAATGTTAAATTTTGTGTTTGCTAATGAAACAATATAAATCTGTGCCAGCAAAACTTGCAATATCTGTTCCTGGTATATGACACCACCTGCTTTATTGTAGTAGGAAACCAGATTAAACGAAGTTTCATATTCATAAAATTTTTCAGTTGGGTCCTTTGGGTCAAGAATGGGAAATGGCAGAGGACACACAAGCAAACTGAGATTACTAGAAAAATCTGCACACGCACACACGGACACACATACACAAAAGCACCACAGATATAAAATTTTCCCCCCAAAATAAAAACCTGGTTCACAAAACAGAGCAAAATTTGAAAGTGAAAGTTTTCTATTCTGTCTGGGAAAAAAAGGCACCTCTATCTCTTAAATAACAAGAGGCTAGGTTTTAAAAGATAAAGAAATGAAGCAGATATAAAGAAAGCAAATAGTATGCAGAATAAGCTACAAAACATTCTCAGATTTGTATCTAAGAAATATCTGCAGACTATAGAAGACAACTTTAAAAATAATTGAAAAGAACGTGCAGGAAGATAAATGGATATGTTGGAAGAACTCAACCTTTTTATTTTTACTTTGAAAAGTAAGATGGCGGATATGGAAGTTAGAATAAAAAAGACCCAATTTATTAATAAAAAAAAAAAAATTCCTTCTCCCCATGAAATAAAACAACTAGTTTAAAATTTTGTCTTAAAACTGATACGGAAGAAAAAATCCAAAACTTATTAAAAAAAAGCCCAAAGATGAGAAATGAGACAGACAAAGTAAGTTGAAATAAACAAGACAAATCTCTTGTGAAGATATTAAAGGATAGAAACATAATCCTGTAAGCTTCAAACAAGCCACTTTTTTTTTTTTTTTTGAGACAAGAGTCTTGCTCTGTCGCCAGGCACCAGGCTGGAGTGCAGTGGCGGGATCTTGGCTCACTGCAGCCTCCAGCTCCCAAGTTCAAGCAATTCTCCTGCCTCAGCCTCCCAAGTAGCTGGGATTACAGGTGCACGCCACCATGCACAGCTAATTTTTGTATTTTAGTAGAGACAGGTTTCACTATGTTGGCCAGGATGGTCTTGATCTCTTGAACTCGTGATCCACCCTCCTCGGCCAAATCCAAAGTGCTGGGATTACAGGCGTGAGCCGCAACATTTACTTTCAGAGGAGTTAAAAGCAGATTGGCTTCAGATGTTCTTTCTGCCACTAATAATATGTAAACATCTAATTCCATAGCACTTGTCAAGACCCATATAGACACTCTCAGTTCTTCAGGGTCTCAGGCTATATGTTGTTCAGTGTGCCTTTTCAAAAAATATAGTAATAGTAAAAACTGGAAAACATTTTGCACAGTGCAGCAATGACAATTTTAAAGAACAGGAAATGATCATTGAGATAGAGTTATTATATGGACGATCAAAGATACTGAGCAAAATGAAATACAGATTGTTGCAGATGTAACGTGAGTATCCCCATATCCTCCACCACACTCTCCTTTAGTATCCAAATACAGTCGCCAGAAGCTCATCCCACAAACCCCAAGCATGCCCAAGGTCTGCCTGTCCTTGTTGTTTTTCTGGGGGGAGGGGTCCCTGGACCACTTCATCCCCAAATGTGAATATAATCCACCATATCCATTCCTTAAGCAACATGGTAGTAAAAATAAATCCAGTGAAACTAGGGATTTTGTCTGTTTCATACACCATGGTATCCCTAGGGCTTAGAGTGATGTTGAGTTAATGAGTGGATACATGCTATTGTCAATGACATTTTTGTTTTTGAGTCTTTGACGGTGGTGTCCAAGGTCAATGGCACCAAGCAAGAAATACTCAAAATGGTATTTAATGCATCACTGTTCTTAAAAATTCTACGGCCATTTCTACCATTGTGCCATCTTTTCCATACAATATTCTCTGTCTTAAGGCCCTTGACCTCCTTCCCAGTAGCCAGGCTGATCGTCTCTTTCTTTCTTTTTTTCGGAGATGGAGTTTTGCTCTTGTTGCCCAGGCTGGAGTGCAATGGTGCGATATCGGCCCACCACAACCTCTGCGTCCTGGGTTCAAGTAATTCTCCTGCCTCAGCTGCTAAATGGCTGGGATTACAAGCATGCACCACCATGCCCAGCTAATTTTGTATTTTTAATAGAGACAGGGTTTCGCCATGTTGGCAAGGATGGTCTTGATCTCCCGACCTCGTGAGCCACCTGCCTCAGCCTCCCAAAGTGCTGGGAGTACAGATGTGAGTCACTGCACCTGGTGACTGATCATCTCTTTCAAACTTTCTCATCTCCTTCCTTCTCTGAGAAAAATGGGCCCAAAGGCTTTCCATCTCAAGCCTTCAATGGGGAAACTGGAAATCCATTTATGTTGAAGTACACCCTTAATTTTACTTGAAGAAGTCATGTTAGCCAAGGCCTTATCTACCATAATCCAAAGACCTTTTATCTATGTTCCAAGGCAAAAGATGTGCTTCCCACCCCAAAATAAAAACACGCCCTTTGACTAAAGTTCAAAAAAATAATATATTACCCTACATACATGGCTTTATTTTCCCTGGTCCTGTGTGATAGGTAGCTTGAGATGCTGAAAGAAAGAATAACACTTGACTTCCTGGGCTCAGGCGATCCTCCCACCTCAGCCTCCCAGGTAGCTGGGACTACAGTGCGCACCACAGTGCCTGGTTAGTTTTGTTTATTTTTTTGTAGAGATAGGGTCTCACTATGCTGCCCAATAAGCTCAGATCTTTAACACATATTTTCTGACTCCTATGAAAAACACTTTCCTGTTGGCTGGGGAGAAAGAAAACATTACTCTCCATATTTCCCATATCTGTATCTGTTACCTCTGTGTTTGTCTCTGTTGCTAGGTGTATGTCTGTGTCTCTCTCTCTCTCTCTCTCTCTAGATGCCCTCATAGTCAAGCTTTCTATTTAAAAGAGAGCCACAAATTCAGAGTATCTATCAGGATCAAGAGGTCCCAACAGGCAGACCAGAAGGATGATATGTTCTCTGAAATCAAGTTCTTTATTATGATTTTATTTGTATAAATATAGGGGGCACATGTGCAGTTCTGTTATATGAATATATGACCTAGTGGTGAAGTCTGGGATTTTAGTGTAACCAACATTTGCAGTTTAACAATCTTGAGGGACTAAGTGGTTCGTTTAACTACCTGTTCTTTTCTTGACCTGTAAAAGATAATGTGATATACTGGATAGACCTCTGAACCACAAGCCAGCAGAACCTGGTTCAGTTCCCCACTCACCCTTTACCAGCTGGGTTACCATAGACATGTTAATACACCTCCATCCCCAGGTCATAATTTAAACAATTTACAAATAAGCTACAACAGTGTTTTCCAAATATTGACTCATGTAGCAACAGGTGCCTCAGGCGCCACATTCAAAGAAAATGACTCAGAATCTGTTTAACTTAAGCTTCCCAGGTCATTCGGATGTGGAGGCAGATGTGAGACTGATTCACCACGATGACCTCTGAGGTCACTTGGCTAATTCTGTGTGGTGCTCTCTTACGTGAATACACCACAACTGATTTATCCATTCTCTTACTGAGGGATGGAGTTTATTTCTAAATGTTTGCTCTTATGAGCAATGTCAATTTGAGCATTCCTTCTTGCGTATGTGTGAAACTGTGCGCCTCTGCAAGAACTCTGTAGGGTAAATTCCTAATAGAAAAATCACTGGGTTATAGGATACGTGCATCTTCACATTTCATAACTATCAGCAATTTGTTTTCTGAAGTGGCTACATCAGTTTACACTCCCATTAGCAGTGTACAGCAGTTCTTGTTCTATACATATGCTTCCTCCTGATGGTGCCAGACTTTTTCCTTCTAGATAATTCTGAGTAAATGCTTTGCATGCAATCCATCAAAAATGAACTGTTGGCCAGGTAGGGTGGCTTACGCCTGTAATCCCAACGCTACAGGAGTCTGAGACGGGAAGATCCCTTTGAGCCCAAGTGTTAGAGACCAGCCAGGGAAACATGAAACAGGGCGAGACCCCATATCTAAAAGAAAAAAAAAACAAAAAACTAACTGGAAATGGTGGCACACACCTGTTGGCCCAGCTATTTGGGAGAATGAGTTGGAAGGACCACTTGAGCCCAGGAGTTGGAGGTTGCAGCAAGCTATGATTGCACCACTGCACTCCAGTCTGGGTGACCGAGTGAGATCCCATCTCTATTTTTTTTTTATTTTGAAGCACAGTCTCGCTCTGTCACCAGGCTGGTGTACAGTGGCATGATCTCGGTTCACTGTGACCTCTGCCTCCCAGGTTCAAGCAATTCTCCTGTCTCAGCCTCCCAAGTAGCTGGGATTACAGGCACATGCCATCATGCCCGGCCATTTTTTTTATTTTTAGTAGAGACAAGGTTTCACCATGTTGGCCAGGATGGTCTCAATCTCTTGACCTCGTGATCCCTTGGCCTCCCAAAGTGTTGGGATTACAGGCATGAGCCACCGTGCCCAGCCAAGACCCTACCGCTAAAAGAAAATAATGAATGAACTCTTTTGCCCTTTTTTGTTAGTTTGTTTTTGTTTTTTGAGATGGAGTCTCACACTGTCATCCAGGCTGGAGTGCAGTGGCACAATTTTGGCTCATTGCAACCTCCACCCCCCCAGGTTCAAGTGATTCTCCGGCCTAAGCCTCTCAAGTAGAAGGGGTTACAGTCAGCCACCCCCATGCCTGGCTATTTTTTGTGTTTTTAGTAGAGACGGGGTTTCACCATGTTAGCCAGACTGGTCTTCAACTCCTGACCTCAAGTCATCCATCCGCTGCAGCTGCCCAAAGTGCTGGGATCACAGGTGTGGCCTGGCCATGAACTATTGTTAATGTCTAGCGTTGGCTGGTGTCCTTTTGCTGGTACTGTATGTATGTGCTCAGTCTGCCTCGAGAGTAAGTTTATTAAGCAAGCCCTTTCCTTAATATTCTGTGCACTCAGCACATAAACAATTTGAACCAATCTTGAGAAGAAAAAATTCTTTTCTGGAGTCTCTTGTTTTGATTCCAGTTTGTTAAAAGACACCAAGCCTATAGTTGTCCACAATAATATTTATTATAGCTTACTATGAAATTAATGAGACATAATAATAAATAAAAGTTGGTGAGGTTTAAATCAATCTTAACTGCAGTGATAAATGTAATAGTGATTTAGAAAATGACTTTATATTACTAGATCAATGAAAAAGAGATATCCTTTAAATGGGTGGTTAGAATATGCCAGTTGTATGTTACCAGGGTAGATAAATGGCTAAAGAGTTTCTTCTTTGTATGTACATGGACATATGTATATAAAGTCCTTTAAAGAACTTCTTCAATGACCGATCCCTTGAAAACTGTATCCTCGGCCTTTGGAGACCTTAATGAGAGGTCTTAGGAGAAAACATGTAGGAAATAGAGAATGAACAGGGCAGCTGTCCTTGACCATAAGACGTTAGATGTAGAGTGCTTTTAGAGAATGAGAAGCTGCCCTGCAACTAAAAAGTTAAAGCTCATAAAAATATTAAAATGTGGGCCTGGTGCTGGGGCTCATACCTGTAATCCCAGCACTTTGAGAGGCTGAGGTGGGCAAATCACAAGGTCAGGAGCTTGAGACCAGCCTGGCCAACTTCTGTACCCCACCACCATCTCTCCCAAAGCATAAGGCAAAGTTTTTCTCTGAAATTCCCCTATCTGCTTAAAGTTCAGCCCTATCAAAGAAGAAACTCTGTCTTTACCAAAAATGCAAAAATTAGTCGGCTGTGGTGGTAGGCGCCTGTAATCCCAGCTACTCAGGAGGCTGAGGCAGGAGAATTGCTTGAACCCGGGAGATGGAGGTTGTAGTGAGCCGAAATCACGTCACTGCACTCCAGTCTGGGCGACTGGAGTGAGACCCCGTCTCAAAAAACAAAAAAAATTAAAATAGGAACCCCATGAAGGTACAATATCCTTTCTGGTGTCCCTCAATCATGGGATATTGAAATAATTCGTGGAGATAGCATGACCTTCAGCATGTTTTGCTACATTCCCAAATCCTACACTCTACAGGGCCTGGTTCATAGTGTGACATGTCAGTCTCTCTCCAGATTCAAGAGCACAGGTTATTTGGTCGTCTGCCTTCCAGGAAGCTATGAGAAGATGACGTGGAAAGAGAGACGTTCAGAGTGTTCTGATTGTCTAGGAGCTGTTTTGTGTTTCTCTCCTTATGCCAGTGTACCAATTTGGGGCTCAGAAATTGACATCCCGAAAAATGTCACTTTGTACATGCTGAACCATAAAAGGAGGCTTAAAGTGTCTCTGACGTTGTGTACAGCTTCCACACCCCACCACCATCTCATCTCTCCCAAAGCATAGGGCAAATTTAGTCTCTGAAATTCCCTTATCTGCCTAAAGTTCAGCCCTACCAAAGAAGAAAACAATTACCTCCATTTTCCCTTCCCTGATTTTCATTAAACTTGTATGGCAGGAAGAGTGGCTAAGGTCAACAAACCTGGACAGACTTTTGTCACAAACCATTGTCTGCTCTGCAGGCCCAGCAGACTTTGCCACAGACCATGTATGTTCTTCAAGCCCTTTGAAATCTCTCTAGGAATCATTTATTTCCCCTCTATAGAATTCTTCTTCCCCCTCCTATAACCTGTTTGGCCAAGATCCAAGCCCCCATTGTTTCTGTAACCTCAAGATGGTTTACAAGCTTCTGCACACCATTGGGGAATTGAGTCTTCATTCTGAAGGCTCCCATGTAAACACGTTAAATAAATTTGTTTGGTTTTTCTCCAATTAACCTGCCTTTTGCAAGCTGATTTTTCAGTGAACCTTTTGAGGGTGAAGGAAAATTCCCTTTCAGCCCTACACCAGCCTCTAAGCAGCAGGGGCATGGAAAGTCCAGAATCTGTACAATGAGGTAAGCATAGTAGTGGAAGGAGGTCCAGAGAGAGAATTTAGAATGAAGTAAATGACTGAGATAATGAAAAGAACTGGAATTTTACTGAATGTTCTTCTAAGAGAACCTCAGATTTTTATAACCAGATTGGACGGCGGAAATCATTGGACTGGACTAAGATTTAAGAGGGAAAGGGGTGGAAAATGTGATGTTTATTCTAGTGGTTCGAGTTTCAGAACAGAGTGTGCAGCTGTGAGATTAAAACTTGCTCTGTGTTTAGCCATGGCTGAGATGAGATTTCTCATACAGGCTGACGATTATTGTAATTTTCCTATTATAAAAATAATACATATTTCCCACAGAAAATGCACTTCATCATTCCTCTTGATTTTTCTCTATTTTTAGTTGTTGGTTCCTGCTTATTCTGGGAGCTTTGTATGGTCTAGGTCGCCTAGGATATGATGACTTTCACTGCCATATTGAGTCTGTGCGTACAATTAAGGTTTCCTTCACTGTTGGTGACCAAGAGAATGAAAAGATATATTTTTTTAGGAGATCCAAGTATTTTTATGAGGAGATCCATGTCATCCATTCTCACACTGCTATAAAAGAACTGCCAAGACTGGGTAATTTATAAAGAAAAGAGGTTTAATTGACTCACAGTTTCGCATGGCTGGGGAGACCTCAGGAAACTTACAGTCACAACCAAAGGTGAAGTAGTCATGTCTTACATGGCAACAGGAGAGGAGAATGTGCAAAGGAGAAGCACCCCTTATAAAATCGTCAGCTCTTGTGAGAACTCCCTCATTATCACAAGAACAGCATGGGGGAAACCACTTCCTTGATCCATCACCTCCC
Source organism: Cebus imitator (assembly GCF_001604975.1). NCBI lineage: Eukaryota > Metazoa > Chordata > Mammalia > Primates > Cebidae > Cebus > Cebus imitator. Next base: position 1,472,731 of record NW_016107468.1, read on the forward strand.
ACCAGGTGCCTCTCTGGACACGTGGGGATTATGAGGATTCGAATTTGAGATGAGATTTGGGTGGGGATACAGAGCCAAACCATATCAATTCATTAGTGGAAAATATCTATGTGAAAAAGCAGAGAAAGAACAGGCAGTTACATGCCACCATATGAAGGTAGAGGTAGAATTTCTTTAGAAGTTCATTTAGAATTTATTCCTACAAATTCATCCTGTGCACCAGGATTACAGGCATGAGCCACCACACTCAGCCTAGGTGGTAACTTTTAGGGCATGACACCAATAATCCAATCACCTCCAGGAAGAAGTCATCAGGAAACAGACCATCTCACGAATCGAACTCGTGTCTTCATAAGTATCCCTTCACATCTGTTAAATGTCTACTTGGGCTAAAGCATTGAAAGGAATAAACTACTAGGAATAAATGTGCTGGAGCTTGATTCTTAAAAGTCAGATTGGGTTGAGGGGAGCAAAATTTCTTTGCTCTGTTTAAGTTGCAAAAATGATTGAACCCTGATAGTTCCTACAAGTTTATCCTTGATTTCATGAAAAGAATTGACTGAAGCACCAGAAATTCTAAAGAAAATTCTAAAAGAATTCTGCCTCTACCTTCAAATGGTGAATTTTCTTTATGGATTCCCTTTGGGGAGACAATATGGCAATTTTTCTTAGCTGAAATCACGTATTTTGAGCTTTGTGAACTAAAAGATGAAGAAGACTGCTTAGGACTGTTTGAGCAAATTCCTCCTACACAATTAAGTCACATAAGTAGTGTGTCATTTGAGAAATGACAGCTCAGAACTCCAACACATTACAGAGAGGCTGTTGAGAATATATTGGAAGCCAAAGGTATTGAATCGCCAGACAGGCATAAGTGTGCATTGAATGGTGTTGTGAGCTCTTATTTTATTCAAGGCAAAACACATTTACTTGAATTACTTCATTTAACCCTCATAGTAACCCCATTAAGCTGAGTGTTATTGGCCTGGTTTTATAGATGAGTAAATAGAAACTTTAAGAGATTTAATAACTCTCTCAAGTCTCTGAACAAGTGAGTAGCAGATTCAGCCCTCAAATCTAGAATATAGCCTTCTCTCTCTCTCTCTCTCTCTCTCTCTCTCTCTCTCCTCTCTCTCTCTGTCTCTCTGTCTCTCTGGCCCAAGCTGGCTGTGGTGCTCCAGCTCCTGGGCTCAAGTGATCCTCCTGCCACCTCAGCCTCCCTAGTAGCTGGGACCACAGGCATGTGACACCACATACAGCTAATTTTTTTCTTTTTTTTTTTGGAGACAGAGTCTTGCTCTGTTGCCAGGCTAGCGTGCAATGGCACGATCTCAGCTCACTGCAACCTCGGCCTCCCAGCTTCAAGAAATTCTCCTGCCTCAGCCTCCTGAGTAGTTGGGATCACAGGTGCATGCCACCACGCCCAGCTAATTTTTGTATTTTTAGTAAAGACGGGGTTTCACCATGTTGGCTAGGATGGTCTCGAATTAAGGACCTCAGGTGATCCACTGGGCCTGTCCTTGTCATTTAATTTTTTACCCACTTTACCCCAGTAATAACAAGAGTGTTACAAATGTCTTTTTGTATGAAACTTTTCTTCTCTCGCCAATCTTGAATTTTTGCTTTAAGGTAAGTTTTCAGAAGCAGAATTTAGAGATAATATTTCTGTGTACTTTTACTATTCTTTATAGATAATTCTCAAAAGACTGAGCTAATTCATATTCTGGCCAAAAGTATATGAGGCTGCACATAGCACTATATATTTACCATGATTTGGATTATCATTTCTGAATCTTTGCTAATTTCATAGACAGAAAAGGACCGCCTACTTTACTGCATTTTTTTCTCATTTCTGCTGTGGCTATATATTGTTTTGAAAGTTTGTTAGATGTTTGTGTTTTTTGTTTTATGAGAGGATCTCTAAGTGTTTATTTAAATTATTCATTTGCTCTGTAGAAGATAATTAAATATTAAATACATTAATCATTTGTTCTATTTGTTGTAAAATGTTAATAATTATTTCATCCGGGCATAGTGTCCGGAGCCTGTTATCCCAGCTACTTGGGAGGCTGAGGCAGGAGAATCACTCGAACCCAGGAGGCAGAGGTTGCAGTGAGCCGAGATCATGCCATTACACTCCAGGTTGGGTGACAGCGTGAGACTATGTCTCAAAAAAAAAAAAAAAAAAAAGAAAGTTAATAATCACTTTAACTGCAATTTTTTTTCATGTAAAATATGGAAGTTGAAGCTGCGATATTTAAGCAAGCAGATTAGAAAAAATCCAAGGCTGTGCCTACAAGAAATAAGCATCTCTGCTGTCAGTTAACTATATCCACCTAATCCCCTGGATGTTACCTTGTATGTAACTGGCTTTCTCCCCACCCCCATCTCCACCTTCCATTTTTCAGCTGCAACTCCTCCTCTAAGTGGGATGTGAAATATGAACAAATGGTAATTGTCTCTTATCTCATCTCCATCTCTCTCTCCTCCCCTCCCAGAAACTATGTATGCGTTAAGTACCGTAACATTCACAGGGTGGGCCTGTGAACCATCTGCCATTACACAGAGCGAGCAGTTGAGAAAAAATCATGTGTAGATTAAAGGCTGTCTCCTTCTGTCACTTCAACAAGCACTCCCAGATTTGTACTGTAATATAAATGAGAGAGGTGAGCTGAATGTATGGGCCATTTAAGTTGCATGAAATTAGTACTGTGTGGTTGGTTGGACAGCTCCCCAGAAGGGTCTGGGAGGAACATCTTCCCATGAATATCTCCATGGAATTTTTTAAAAATATAGACTGGAGAGCGAGAGAAGATAACAGCAGTGAATCAAGGCAGAAAGCTAAAGACAGCGAAATAAAATATTTGTTCAAAATCTGTTACACGTGACCATCTCTCTGCCATGTGAAAATTTCATTTGTGTATTCATTCATTCATTCATTCACTCATCCACTTATTTGCTCAACATACGTGCATGGCACACCCAGTGCAAGGCAGTGACTGTGGTACACAGTCCTGGCTCCCATAAACATCACAGACTAATGGAGGTGTAGACGAGTAAATAAATAACCAAGTGCTATGATCAGAATGAGGTTCCTTAGAGGCCGTGCCCTTTGCAGCTGACACAC
>NW_016107468.1:1476512-1483516 GCF_001604975.1 Cebus imitator
ACACACACACACACACACACACATATACACACACACACACACATGCACACCAGGCGTGCTGGCACATGCCTGTAGTCTCAGCTATGCAGGAGGCCAAGGCAGGAGGACTGCCTGAGCCCAAGAGTTTCAGGTTGCACTAAGCTATGATCATGCTACTGCATTCCAGCCTAGGTGATAGACTAAGAACCTGCCTCAAAAAAATAAAAATCTCTCTATAAGGAGTTCATGTGAGAATCAAACACACAAAATAGCAACCTTACAGCCTATATTCAATAGATATTTAATAGGTAATTAAAAACAAAGGCATATCCAAAGTACAATGGTAACTCCAAAAAAATAAAAAATAAAAACACTTAAAAAAGAGTCATCACAATAGAGGGGATATTTGAATTGGGTTTTGGGGGAAATGTAGGAGTTCTCTAGGTAAACAAAGTACGGAGACAATCCCAGGCAGACAGATGAACATGCACAAAGTCTAAGAAGAATGAAACTGCCAACAATTTGGGTTAATATTTTAAGAAAGGCCTGTGCTAAAGGTGGAAGTTCACCAAGGAAGTTTGACTGATTTGCTGTCAAGAGGCTTCACATGGGGTCATAGTCAGTGAAATGTCCCTCTAAGTTGAGCATGCCTGGAAATTTGATATTGTCAAAGCACTCTGAAGGGAATTCTTCAGAAAGACTCACACTAACCCAACTCTCAATAGACTGATGTATAACCAGAAAGCCTGTGTTACCTTACATTGAGATCCCCATAAATATAGGGTACTTTAATAATACATGCTGCCAAAAGCTGAAAGAGAAAATCTGTGAAATTCAGAATTCTGCCATATTAATAAAGTATTTATGGATACAGTCAGTGGTCTGCAGCATAAAGGGTGAAGTTAGCAACCCATGTGGCTCCCACCATTAAGAAAGAGGCACTGTAAGGCCGGGCGCAGTGGTTCATAGCTGTAATCCCAGCACTTTGGGAGACTGAGGCGGGTGGATCACCTGAGGTCAGGAGTTTGAGAGCAGCCTGGCCAACATGGAGAAACCCCATCTCTACTAAAAATATGAAAATTAGCTGGGCGTGATGGCACATGCCTGTAGTCCCAGGTACTCAGGAGGCTGAGGCAGGAAAATCACTTGAATCTGAGAGGCGGAGGCTGCAGTGAGCCGAGACTGTGGCACTGCACTCCAGCCTGGGCAGCAGAGCAAGACTCCGTCTCAAAATAATAATAATAAATAAATAATAAATAAAAAGAAAAGAAAAGAAGATGGTGATGGTAACAACAAAGCGAACAATGCGTGATCACAGGCGGAGAGCCAGGCACTTGACATGTGCGATTCTACAGAATCTTCACAACCTTTGGGGTGAAGTCACTTTCGTTTCTTCCACATCAGGGATGAAGGTATCAAGACACAGATTCAGAAAACTGGCCAAAGCCACACATTTAGTGACTGGGCCAACTGGGATTCATGTTCAGGCTCTGAGTGGCTCTAAAGCCAGTGTGTGCTGTAGCTTCAACTGCGGAACCAACTTTAAGTTCGCGAGAATAGAAGAAAACGCAAATGCTAAAGGGACAGGAAGTGGATCAGAAGAGGAAGAGAGCTCTTGATGAAATCTTCGGTTGCATATTGATAGCAGATGTGTGGGGCGGTGAGACAGGCCCTTTGGGAGAGACACACGAGGAAGGAAGCCTCTAGAACAGAGAGATCAAGGCTCAAGCCTTTGCGTGCTGGGTCCTAGCAGAGGCCCCACCTACAGGCTGCAAGGCCATGGACAAATCAATTAACCTTTATGAGCTTTACAAGTATATGGCCTATAAAATCAGAGCAATATCTTTAATGAGTGTCTTACATGGCCATTTTAAGAGTCCAATGAAAAAAATTATAGCGCACATAAAAATGGTACCCACAGAAGCCATTTTTAGAAAGCCATGTGGGCCGGGCACGTTAGCTCACACTTGTAACCCCAGCCCCAAGGGGGGCAAATCACCTGAGGTCAGGAGTTCGAGACCAGCCTGACCAATACGGCGAAACCCCATGTCTACTAAAAATACAAAAATTAGCTGGACATGGAGGCGGGTGCCTGTAATCCCAGCTACTCAGGAGCCTGAGGCAGGAGAACTGCTTAAACCTGGGAAGTGGAGGTTGCAGTGAGCCGAGATGGCACCACTGCACTCCAACCTGGATGACAGAGTGAGACTACATCAAAAAAGAAAGATGGAAGGGAGGGAGAGAGGGAGAGAGGGAGAGAGGGAGGGGGAGACAGAGAGAGCGAGAGACAGAGGGAGGGAGAGAGGGAGGGAGGGAGGAAAAAGAAAAGAAAGAAAGAGAGTAGGAAGGAAGGAAAGAAAGAAAAAGAGAAATAGAAATAGAAAGGAAGGAAGGAACGAAGGAAAAGAAGGAAGAAAGGAAGGAAGGAAAGAAAAAAGAAAAGAAAGAAGAAAGAAAGGAAGGAAAGAAAGAGAGAAAGAAAGTGAGAGAGAAAGAAAGGAAGGAAGGAAGAAAAGAAAGCAGAGTGTTGCTGCCGACCTTAAGATGAAGCCTCTAACATTGCCAGGGTGGGTTAAATAAGGAGATCCTTGAGCTGGTCAAGAGAAATCCCTGGAAATTCTGCAGACAGGTGAGAGAAAGACACCCAGTGCAGAGATGGACAAGCCCACACAGCGACACAGAGGCAGGTAACAACATGGTGTGTGTGTGTGTGTCACTCATCGTGATTGACTTGTGTGAGTGGAAGGATGCGCTGTGACTAAGGAACAAGAAGAGGGGGATAGAAAGAGACAGGTTGCAGCGATGCTTCTGGTATTTTCCATGAGAATGAAACATCGGTATATTTATATTGAAATGAAAACGAAAATACTGCTGGAGTGTAAATGAGAAAATGTTTGCTGCAAAACGTCTGCAGGCTTTAGAGCACCAGGCAAACATCAGTTATTGCTCCATGTTGTTGAGTGACAGCAAGCTAGGGAATGCTATCCTTAAAAGATTGCATGTAATTCCAAACCACTGTAGGAAATGCAAAAAAAAAAAGAAAAAAGAAAAAAAAGAACACACCATCATAAAACACCTTTAGCCAGCAGGGAGGAGGGATGCCATCTCCATCCAAATTGAAGGTGATTTATTACCGTGAGTAATCAATAGTAGTAGGTCCACATCAATTTTATATCTAATTTAAAATTCTGAGGTCTGCATGTGCTCATTAAAGAATATAATGGATTTACATATTTTAATTATGTTTTATGGATTGTGAACATAATGTAATTAGGAGACTTTTCAGGAGGTGTGATTAATGAACAAGGTGGCCTGACATATGGCAGCTGACGCCACATCAGGTGAACCCGGGTGAGAGGAGTCCAGCCCCCCGGCTGACAGCCCAGGACAGAGCGTTAAAGACACTATTCACAGGGATGGGTGATCGGAGCTTCACGGTGCTGTGTGGCAGCAGCATGGCAGGAACAGAAGACTAAGGGATGGAGAGCAAGTCAGTCCAGCAAGAGGCCAAGTGCAGTGTCTGAGTGGGTGAACATGCCTGTGTGCCACAGAAGACCCCTGCTTTCTGCCTCTTCAGTCTCCCGGATCTTCCGCCCCTCATCACCTTCCCCACCGCTGCTGCCTTCATTTCCAAGCCCATTAACAATTTTTTTTTTTTTTTTTTTTAATTTTCAGATGGAGTCTCACTCCATTGCCCAGGCTGGAGTGCAGTGGCGCGATTTTGGCTCACTGCAACCTCCACCTCCCAGGTTCAAGCGATTCTCCTGCCTCAGCCTCAAGAGTAGCTGGTACTATAGGCACACACCACCACGCCCAACTAATTTTTGTATTTTTAGTAGAGACGGGGTTTCACCACGTTGGCCAGAATGATCTCGATCTCTTGACCTCGTGATCTGCCTGCCTCAGCCTCCTAAAGTGCTGGGATTGCAGGCGTGAGCCTCCGCACCAGGGAGTCTGTCTGTGTCACCCAGGCTGGAGTGCAGTGGCACAATCTCTGCTCACTGCAACCTCCGCCTCCCGGGTTCGAGTGATTCTTCTACCTCAGCCTCCCAAGTAGCTGGGACTACAGGTGCGCACCACCCCACCCACTAAATTTTGTATTTTTAGTACAGACGGGCTTTTGCCATGTTGGCCAGGCTGGTCTCGAATTCCTGACCTCAGGTGATCCCCCCATCTTGGTCTCCCAAAGCGAACTCTTATTTTTAATTGTGCAAAAAAAAAAAAACCGAAATAACATAAATTGTACCATCTTAACCACTTCTAGTGCTAAGTATATTCACACTGTTGTGAAACAGCTCTCCAGGAATTTTTCATCTTACAATTCTAAAACACTCTACCCATTAAAAGGCAAATTCTCTTTTTTTTCTCCTTGCCCCAGCCCTTGGCAAGTATCATTCTACTTTCTGGCTCTATATATTTGAGTACTCTAAGTATTTCATCTAGGTGGACCCATACAGTCTTTGCCTTTTTGTGATGGGCTTATTTCAGTTAGTATAACGTCCAAGAGGTTCATCTGTGTGGTGGCATGTGACAAGATTCTCTCTCCTGACTTTTTTCTTTTTTTTTAAGGTCAGGGTCTCACAGTGTTTTGCCCAGCCTGGGGTACAGTGACACAATCATAGTTCACTGCAGCCTTGAACTCCTGGGCTCAGGCAATCCTCCCAACTTAGCTTCCTGAGTAGTTGGGACTACAGGCGTGCATCACCACGTCTAGCTAATTTAAAAATAATTATTTGCAGAGACTGGTCTAGAATTCCTGGACTCAAGCAATTCTCCCGTCTCAACCTCCCAAAGCGCTGGGATTCCAGGCATGAGGCACCATGCCCAGGAGATTCCCTTCCCTCCTAAGGTTGAATAATATTTTGATGCATATATCTACCACCTTTCTTCCCTTCATCCCACAGTGGACACTTGACAATTTCATTAACTCTTTCTGCTGTAGTGATGCCTCTCCACTGGTCTTTCCAGCTCCAGTCTCAGAAATCCTTAGACTTACCTCTTGACAACCCGCAGGAGGTAACTTCCTAATATGACAGGTCACTGACCTGATTAAAGCCTTTTAATCTTTAGACATTTGTGATTCCATAGTCAGGTCTACAGCACTCTCGTGGCCTGGCTATAGGTTGGTGCAAAAGTGATTGTGGTTTTACCTATGAAAGTAATTGCAAGGCTGGGTGCGGTGGCTCGTGCCTATAATCCCAGCACTTTGGGAGGCCGAATCGAGTGGATCACCTGAGGTCAGGAGTTTGAGACCAACCTGGCCAACATGGTGAAACCCTGTCTCTACTAAAAATATAAAAATTAGCTGGGCGTGGTGGTACATCCCTGTTATCCCAGCCACTTGGGAGGCTGAGGCAGGAGAAGTGTTTGAACCCAGGAGGCAGAGGTTGCAGTGAGCCGAGACAGCATCACTACACTGTAGCCTGGGTGACAGAGGGAGACTCCTCATTCACCTTGACCCCCCCAGAAAAAGTAATGGCAAAAACCAAAACTATTTTTGCACCGACCTAATGCTTTGTGGTGTAATTCTGCCTCTGTTGCAGTCACATGGCTCATCTATTTCAGGCTCTGCCACCTGCACCCAACATTTGCCACTTCCAAATACACTTGTGCCTTCAAGTCTGCGCACAGCTGGCTTCTGTGCCTGGAAATCCGATTCCACTGAGTGTGTGGCCTTTCTGGATCTACCTTTCTCTAGGCTAGCTTTTCTTTCTTTTTGGGGGATGGAGGGGATGGGGTTTGGCTCTGCCACCCAGGCTGGAGTGCAGTGGCACAATAGCAGCTCACTGCAGCCTCAACCTTTCAGGCTCAAGTGATTCTCCAGCCTCAGCCTCCCAAGCAACTGGGACTACAGGTGCGCCTCACCGCACCCATCTGATGTTTTTATTATTTTTTTTTTTTTTGTAGAGATGGGGTCTCCCTATGTGGCTCAGGCTGATCTTGAACTCCTCGTCTCAAGTGATCCTTCTGCCTTAGCCTCCCCAGGTGCTGAGATTACAGGCCAAAGTCTAAGCCATCCCTTCATCAAATGAGGAAGCGTCTAGGAGAGAGGTTAGCAAGCTATCGCCAGAGAGGCAAATCCAGCTCCCTTTTATAATAAGTATTTGTTGGAACACAGCTATGCCCATTTGGAGAATTGCTTTGAAGTAGGAGCGGCCAGAAACAAACCTCTTGGATACCGAACTGGGAAGGAAGAGGTGATTTATTTGGCCTTGAGCAGCGGCGGCTTAGATGCGTAACAACTGAGCTCCCAACAAAGAAAATCCTTGCCCTTTTACATGCTTACACCTCTAGAAATCACATGTGAAAGTGTCCTGGGCTTACAACTCTAGAAATTACATTGAAAGGGTCTTGATCCATGAAGTAGGCGTGGGGTACGTGACTTAGGTAGCGTTTGGTCGTGTTTAAGCAAAAACAATGCCTTCCGGAAAGATTCCTCCATACCATGCCTGCCATCTATAGGAGTGCGATTAAGGGTGGTGCCCAGGTCTGCCAGCCTTTATTTCTCCTACTGAAATGCAGTGTAGAAGTCTAGGGGGAAGCACTCTTAGAAGCTTAAGAGGATTAAGGGTCTTGTTCCTCAGTTTGAACCAGGAGGCAGAGGTTGCAGTAAGCCAGGATAGCACCACTACACTCCAGCCTGGGAGACAGAGGGAGACTCTGTCCCCGACCCCAACCCCACATAGAAAGTAATAGCAAAAACCGAAATGACTTTATTGTTATTATTATCACTATTATTTTCCATGGCTGCTTTTACATAATAATTGAAAGCTCTTTAAAGAAAATATTTGCCAGTCTGGGCGCAGTGGCTTGTCCCTCTAATCCCAGCATTTTGGGAGGCTAAGGCAGGGGAATTTGCTTGAGGCCAGGAATTCAAGACCAACCTAGGCAACATAGCAAGACATTGTCACTATAAAAAAATAAAAATTAGCCAGGTGTGGTATTGCACGCCTGTAATTCCAGCTATTCAGGAGGCTGAGGCGGGAGGATCTCTTGAGCCCAGGAGTTCGAGGCTACAGTGAGCT
>NW_016107468.1:1484116-1492030 GCF_001604975.1 Cebus imitator
AAAAAAAAAAAAAAAAAAGAAAAGAAAAAAAAACCCAAAACTTCCTATCTGTGACCCTCTATAAGTAATTCAACTCTGTAGCTCATCGAAAAGGGGGATAATAATAACAAGCAACTTCACAACTTTATTGTGAAGGTTCAGATAATTCATACAAAGTCCTTGGTGTACAGATGCCAGGATGGCCACAGGGGCAACAGAAGTGTCTACATTGACTGGGCACTGTAGCTCACGCCTGTAATCCCAGCTCTTTGGGAGGCCAAGGTGGGCAGATCTCCTTAGGCTGGGAGTTTGAGACCAGCCTGACCAACATGGAGAAACCCCATCTCTACTAAAACTACAACAGTGGCCAGGTGTGCTGGTGTATGCCTGTAATCCCAGCTATTCGGGAGGCTGAGACAGGAGAATCGCTAGAACCCAGGAGGCAGGGGTTGCGGTGAGCCGCAATTGCACCACTGCACTCCAGCCTGGGCAACAAGGGCAAACGCCATCTCAAAAAGGAAACAAAAAGTGTCTATGTCAGATTGGCAGACCCAGTGCAATCCTCAGTGGCAGCTGCAGCCCAGATTTCTCTCCTCTCGAAGGCAAGGTGGCAAGTGCTAAAAGTGTGGGCTTTGGAGTTTAAAACTTACGGGAACCCATTCCAGATCACACCTACTTCTAACTCCAACTTGGGACCTTGATTTTCTATGTGTGGAATGAGGAAAATAATACATGCCCTTTAGGTTTATTGTGAGAACTATAAGCGGTAAGCATTTAATTTAATTTTTTGAGACAGAGTCTCACTCTGTCGCCCAGGCTGGAGTGCAGTGGCACAATCTCACCTCACTGCAACCTCTACCTCCTAGGTTCAGGTGATTCTCCTGCCTCAGCCTCCAGAGTAGCTGGGATTACAGGCGCCCGCCACCATGCCCGACTAATTTTTGTGTTTTTGGTAGAGATGGGGTTTCACCATGTTGGCCAGGCTGGTCTTGAACTCCTGACCTCAAGTGATCTGCCGGCCTCAGCCTCCCAAAGTACTGGGATTACAGGCATGAGCCACTGCACCTGGCCAGCAGTGAGCATTTTAGTTATGATGTATGGGTTTAAAACACACTGCACACAATAGCAGAAAAGAGACCCTCAGGAAAGGGCAATTTCCTGTCTCCCTTCCGCCAGTCTATCTTCTAAGGATGAGCTATGCAATTCGCAGCCCTCATGGTTTGCTTTGCTTTAATAATTTTACAACACCTTTCTGCCTGCAGGATCATCGTGAAGGGGCCTCCTGGACTGATGCTCCTGAGACAGCCCCCAACTCCTTTCTCTGGGTCCTCGTATAGACTCACCTTCCCTCTCTAAGGCAGTGATCTCATGACTGTCTTCTATATTGACTGAGATCTCTCCCCTTTCCGGTCCTCAGAATTACTATTGGCCTCTAGGGGGAGCTCAAGACCTCATCATCTTGCAGGCCCGGGTCAATGGCAGGAGTCAACCTCAGATACTCAGTAAATATTTGTGGAATGAAGGGACAGATGACTGAAGGAATGGATGTCAAGAATCAGGATAAACCTTGGCGTCCAAAAGCTTTTTCTCCGTTAACATCTTATGCTTTTGGATTCTGTCCTCTTTGCTTCATGTTTGGCTCTGGGGCACTAAGGCCATCTTCTACTTGGGTAGAAACAAACAGACCTGCCACCCTCTCACCATTTCTCTTTAGAAAGCCAGGTGCCCAGTACAGTGAGGCCCAGAGGCAAAGAACAACTTGGTGTGGGCACTTCGGCCAGCTGTTCCAGGCCTTCTAGAGAAATAGTTTCACCCCGGAAATATTTTCCTTCATGTCTTTAAAAATTATATTTTTGCCCAGGTGCGGTGGTACCTGTAATCCTAGCACTTTGGGAGGCTGAGGTGGGTGGCTCACGAGGTTAAGAGCTCAAGACCAGCCTGGCCAACATGGTGAAACCCTATCTCTACTAAAAATACTAAAATTAGCCAGGTGCAGGGGTGCATGCCTGTAATCCCAGCTACTCAGGAGGCTGAGGCAGAAGAATTGCTGGAACCTGGGAGGCGGAGGTTGCAGTGAGCTGAGATCATGCCCTACACACCAGCCTGGGCAAGAGAGAGAGACTTTGTCTGCAAAAAAAATTGTATTTTTATTTTTTAGACAGGCTCTTTTGCCCAGTCTGGTGCAGTGGTAATATCAAAGCCCACTGCAGCCTTAAACTCCTGGGCTCAAGGGATCCTTCCCAACAGCCTCCTGAGTAGCTGGTATCATAGGTGCGTGCCACCACATGGAGCTCATTTTTAAATTTTTTGTAGATATCTGGGCACAGTGGCTCATGCATACCATCTCAGCACTTTGGGAGGCCAAAGTGGGCAGATCACTTAAGGTCAGGAGTTCAAGACCAGCCTGGCCAATATGGGGAAACCCTGTCTCTACTAAAAAAACACAAAGATTGGCCAGGCATGGTGACGGGTGTCTGTAATTCCAGCTACTCAGGAGGCTGATGTAGCAGAATCACTTTATCCCAGAAGGCAGGGGTTGAAGTAAGCTGTGATCATACCACTGCACTTCGGCCTGGGTGACAAAGCAAGACCTTGTCTCAAAAATAAATAAATAAATAATAGTAGAGGTGGGGTCTTGCTGTGTTGCCCAGGCTGGACTTGAACTTCTGGCCTCAAACTCCTGGCCTCAAGTGATCCTCCCACTTTGGCCTCCCTAAGTACTGGGATTACAGGCTTCATTCATTGCCTTGGCTCATCCCAGAGTGATGAGGTCTTGTGACTCCAGAATTAGAGTCCTTTGGGAAAGAGGCAACATTGGCTGCTGAGCCTTAGTTCTTTGTTCACATCCTGGCGACGCATAAAATCTCTGACTCAACTTAGTTGGTGGCTGTGCTACTGCTTGAGAATGAAAGTTTCAAACAGCAATAAAATGTTACTTAGCCTTTTTCTCTGTTCCCTGAAAATGACTTAAGCCTTGTGTGTGCTGGGTCAAGGATTTTGGAAACTGAATCTTAGCTTACTCATATAGATACGTATTTTTTTTTTTTCTCTCTCTCTCCTGCGTGGAGGAAGGACTGGCTCATTTTCAGGAAAACTTCAGAGAAACTGTCTCCAAGGGAATTAAGTTTTGAGAATAAAGGAAGGGGGTTCCAAGTATAATAGACTTAGTTCCAAGTATAGCGAGATCCCACCACCTGGGAATGTCATGTACAAAGGTAAACAGGTGGGACAAAGCACAGGACATGGTGTGTTGATGTCACAGATGATTGAGTCTTAGGATGTAAGGAAGGAGTGATGAGAGATAAGGCAAGAAGTTGATAGGTTTCATGTAGTAGCAGACTCAGGGCCCAGCGCAGTGGCTCATGTCTGAAATCCCAGCACTTTGGGAGGCCGAGATGGGTGGATTACCTGAGGTTGGGAGTTTGAGGCCAGCCTGAACAACATGGAGAAACCTTGTCTCTACTAAAAATACAAAATTAGCCAGGTGTGGTGGCACTTCCCATAATCCCAGCTACTCTGGAGGCTGAGGCAGGAGAATCACTTGAACCCAGGAGGTGGAGGTTGCAGTGAGCCAAGATCGCACCATTGCACTCCAGCCTGGGCAACAAGAGGAAAACTCCATTTCAAAAAAAAAAAAAACCAATAATTAGCAGGCCCAGGATTCATTCTTCCAACAAGTAATTTTTTTCCAGCATCTGTTCTGTCACCTGTCCCAAGGGCTGTGGGTGTGTGGATAAGAAGACTCCTTTGTTGTTGTTGTTTTCTGCTTCAAGGAGTGTAAATTCCCCCTGGAAAATCCATCCAATGGTATTGGGAGTTAATAGAGAAAATGTCCTGCAAAATGGTCACATGATCAGAGCTGTGTTTTTTGTTTGTTTACTTGGAGATACGGTCTTGCTCTGTAGCCCAGGATGGAGCACAGTAGTGAAATCTTGGCTCACTACAACCTCCGCCCCCCAGGGTCTAAGCGATTCTCCTGCCTGAGCCTCCTGAGTAGCTGGGATTACAGACGTACACCAGCATACCTAGCTAATTTTTGTATTTTTAGTAGAGATAGGGTTTCTCCACGTTGGCCAGGCTGGTCTCGAACTCCCAACCTCAAGTCATCTGCCCACCTTGACCTCCCAAAGTGCTGGGATTACAGGTGTGAGCCACCACGCCTGGCCTAGAGCTGTGTTTTAGAAATGTTACAGATACTGATGTGGAAGATGGACTGCAGGCAGGAGACCTTAAAAGTGGGAAGGCCATTGGAGAGTCTGCAATGACACAATGAACAGAGTATTTGGCTGGGCATGGTGGCTCATGATTGTAATCCCAGCACTTTGGAAGGCTTAGGCAGGAGGATCGCTTGAGCCTAGAAGTTCAAGACCTCCCTGGGCGGCATAGTGAGACCTTTTCTCTATTTAATAAATAACAGGCTGGGTGCTGTGGCTCATGCCTGTAATCCCAGAATTTTCAGAGGCTGAGGTGGGCGGGCACACCACTTGAGGTCAGGAGTTCGAGACCATCCTGGCCAACATGGGGAAACCCCATCTCTACTAAAAATACAAAAAATTAGCCAGGCGTGGTGGCGGATGCCTGTAATCCCAGCCACTTGGGAGGCTGAGTCAGGAGAATCGCTTGAACCTGGGAGGCCGAGGTTGCAGTGAGCCGAGATCGCACCACTGCACCCCAGCCCAGGCAACAGTGTGAGTCTCCATCTCAATAATAATGATACTACTTGAGGCAGATAGGGAAGAACAAAACCAGGGGATAGAATTGGAAGTTGCTTCAGAGTTGGATTTCAGAAATACATTGGGAAGAACTTGATAATGTTTTATAATCAGTTGGATGCTGGAGGTCAGGGATAACGGAATGGTCAAAGTGAGAAAGGTCTCATGTCCTAGGGAAGACATATATGACACAATGCACTATGATAGGTGATGCAGAAGGGAAAGTAAGTTTTCGGGGGAAAGGAGAAGGAGTGTTTAAAAACGTTGGATTAGCTGTGCTTGGCGTTCTTACAGAAATATGTCTGGTAGACGGATGGATATTGTCAGATGTTCAAGATCCTCTCAGGCAGGGTTCAAGATACAGATTTCTAAGTCATAAGGGAATTTCTCCAAGCACGGTAAGGAGAAGGAGCTCGAAATGACAACATAGTAAAGAGCACTCAGAAAGGAAGAAAAGACTGTGAGGGCATGGAAATGAGAGTAGAGAAACTTTATTGAGAGAGTGGTGAGGCCGGGCACAGGCGCTCTCATCTGTAATCCCAGCACTTTGGAAGGCTGAGGTGGGAGGATCACTTCAGCCACTAAGTTGGAGACCAGCCTGGGCAACAAAGTGAGACGCTGTCTCTACAAAAAATACAAAAAATGTATCCGGTGTGGTAATGTGCACCTACGGTCCCAGCTACTCAGGAGGCTATGTCGGGAGAATTACTTGAGTCTAGGAGTTCGAGGCTGCGGGTGACTATGACTGTGTCACTGCACTCCAGCCTTGGTGACACAGCAAGACTCTGCTTCAAAAGGAAAAGAGAGGAAAGAAGGAAAAAGAGAGAGAGAGAGAAAGAAGGAGAGAGAAAAAGAGAAAAAGAAAGAGAGAGGGAGGGAGGGAAAGGAAAAGGAAGGAAGAGGGAGGGAGGAAGAACGAGGGAGGAAGGAAGGAGGGAGGGAGGAGGGAGGGAAAGAAGGAAGGAAAGAAGGGAAAGAAAGAAAGAAAAGAGGAAAAAAGAGAGAAAGGAAGGAAGGAAGGAGGGAGGGAGGAGGGGAAGGAAAGGAAATAAGGAGTAGTGAAAGGTAACAAAATCCTTGGAGAGATCTAATCTACAGACAGTGAGAAAGGATATTGGTGGCTAAGGCAGGCCATGTCATTGTTGAGATGAAGACCATGGCCACTGACTGAGGGACAGAAAACAGTAATTCAGAGAATGCTATTAAGAAGCTAGCTGATGGTGGGAAGTAACCTTTAGTCTAATGGCTTGCAAGACAGGAAGGACTGAGAATAAGAATTTTTAAGAAATAAAAAGTAGCTGGGTGCGGTGGCTCATGCCTGTAACCCTAACACCAGAGGAGACCCAGAGCAATGGATCCTTTGAGCCCAGGAGTTTGAGACCGGCCTGGGCAACATGATGAAACCCTGTCTCTATGAACATACAAAAATTAGCCAGTCACGGTGGCACACACTTGTGGTCCCAGCTACTCAGGAGGCTGAGGTGGCAGGATCACTTGAGCCTGGGAGGTTGAGGTTGCAATGAACTGAAATCGTGCCACTGCACTCCAGCCCAGGCAACAGAGTGAGACCCTGTCTCGAGAAAAAAATAAAGTGACTTGTCTTACTGTTGACCATCCCAGTGTCATCAGGTGGGAATTTTGAGAAAAACATTGTTTTTCTTGGGTAAATCTGCTCGAATGCTGGCAGTAAGTAGAGTAAGCTTCTCAATATACAGCTCTCTTTCCTGTCTGCCTAATGTATTGTGTTATATGATACGTGAATATCTGTGAACATTGAAATATCTAGAGTGTTGGGTACTCTCTGAAAAAAATTAATTATGCAGAGAAATGGCTTTTCTCACTTAAGAAATCAGTGCAGATGAAAACCCTGCTTTTCCTTTTTTTTTTTTTTTTTTTTTTTTTTTTACTTTTAGGCTATGGTACAGTGGTGTGATCACAGTTCACTGCAGCCTTGAACCCCTGGGCTCAAGTGATCCTACTGCCTCAGCCTCCTTAGTAGCTAGCACTACGAACACATGCCATGATGCCCTGCTCATTTTAATTTTTGTAGAGATGGGATCTTGCTATGTTGCCCAGGCTGGTCTCAACATCCTGGGCTTCAATAATCCTCTCGCCTCTTCCTCCCCAAGTGCTGAGACTACAGGTGTAAGCCACCGCATCTGGCCCAGACTCTGCTTCTTGACTTTTGTGGCCGCCAAAGGCTCTGCCTCTTACTAGTCATGTGACAATGGGCCAGCTACTCATTCTCTCTCAGTATTCTTATTTATAAAACAGCAATAATATCACATTACGAGGATGTTTCTGGAGACATCCATTCTGCACCATTAATTTTCTTGGAGGCTGGCAGAGATAGGCACTCAATAAATGTTAGCTCCCTCTTCCCCACCCGCTACCTGCATTTGATTACCAAGCATTTGATTACTTTGGCCTGAGCCAACTCCCTTAACAAATGTTTCCACCTTAGATTAAAATTAATTCAAAGACAGGGATGGGCAACACATCCTGTAAGGGACTAAGAAAGTGGCATTAATTTTGTAAATTAATAAATATGCAAATGGCAGCTTTGCATGGAATAGGCTATAGAAGCAGGAGTTAAACTGTGCTGTGAATTACGCAGTGCCATATGGAGCAGATACCCTTGACTTCACATGCAAGGCAGAGAAAGCACAAGCAGCCCTTGCTGGAATGGCTTCTGAGAGTGAGTGACGTGTGTGTCCAAAGGCAAGCTCAGCGCTGAGTCACGCAGCTGATTCTGGACTGGCAGTGGGAGCCCCATGGCAAACAGGCTGCTACCCAGCTCTTGCTGAGGATAATCTGGGAAAGAACACTTGGCAGTCACCAAGAAGATGGTCACCCACCAGCTCACAGGAGATAGTCCTCTGTGCACTGATCATACCGCTCGGGGTAGGTGGCAGGATGGGAGGACTCTCTTGGTTTCCAGAGCCTGAGCTGGTATCGCCACCATTCCAGCTTCAAGGCAGGTGCAACTGGCCTGGGGAAATGTGAGTTGCTGCTAGATTGATACATCAATCATTAAGAAACAAATAGTCTAAGAACGGTCCAGGTGTTCTGCATTTTGTTAAATAGATGCTGGAGGGCAGCGGTTTCTTGTTATGATTATTCAGCAGTATCACCCAGGGAACTTTTTAAAAATAGATTCCTGGGCTCCTGCCTCTGGAATGCTCATGCAGAAGGTCTGGGCTGGGATCTGGGAACCTGTTTT
>NW_016107468.1:1492095-1496765 GCF_001604975.1 Cebus imitator
TCTGTCACCCAAGCTGGAGTGCAGTGGTGTGATCATAGCTCACTGCAGCCTCAACATCCTGGGCTCAAGCGATCCTCCCACCTCAGCCTCCCGAGCAGTAGAAACTACAGGTGCATACCACCATGCCTGGCTAATTTTTGTAGAGACAAGTCTTCCTATGTTTCCCAGGGTGGTCTTGAACTTCTGGCCTGAAGCCATTCTCCTGCCTTGGCCTCCCAAAGTGCTGGGATCCACTGATATTTTCAATGTGGCCTCCCCCTCACACTTCTGCAATGCTCCCATAAGAAACTGGTCTGACCAACTGTATTAATCCATTTTCACATTGCTAATAAGAAATACTTGAGACTGCGTAATGTATAAACACAAGAGGTGTAACTGGCCCATGGTCCTGCAGGCTGTACAGGAGGCATGGCGCTGGCATCTGCGCAGCTTCTAGGAAGGCATCAGGAAACTTACAATCATGGTGGAAGGCAAAAGATAAGTAGATATTTAATGTGGCTGAAGTAGGGAGAAAGAGAGAGAGGAGGGAGATGCTATACACTTTTTAAACAACCAGATCTCATGAAAACTCTGTCGTAAGAACAGCACCAAAGGGCTGGTGTTAGGCCATTCATGGAGGATCACCCCCCATGATCCAATCACCTCCCACCAGGCCCCACCTCCAACACCGAAGATTACAATTCCATTTGAGATTCAGGTAGGGACAAAAATCCAAATCATGTCACTGGGACTTACACACTTGCCATGATGGAAAACACCCATTCATAAAACCACACGGGAAATGACACCTGCATAACTGTGGCGCTTACCATACAAACTCCACACTGCTGTAAGAGGATGGGCTTTGCAGTTTTGTTTTGTTTTGCCTGGTTTTGTTTTTTGTTTGTTTGTGTTTTTGAGACAAACTCTCATTCTTGTCGCCCAGGCGGCAGTGCAATGCGTGATCTTGGCTCACTGCAACCTCTACCTCCCAGGTTCAAGCGATTCTCCCGCCTCAGCCTCCTGAGTAGCTGGGATTACAGGTGATCCGCCACACCCAGATAATTTTTGTATTTTTAGTAGAGATGGGGTTTCACCATGTTGGCCAGGCTGGTCTTGAACACCTGACCTCATGATCCACCCTTCTCGGTCTCCTCCCAAAGTGCTGGGATTACAGGCGTGAGCTACCGTGCCTGGCTGGCTTTGCAGTTTTTATGACGTGCTGATAAATCCCACTTGTTCAATGATGTAACCTTGGACATAATCCCTCAAGTCTCAGTATCTTTAACTGTAAAATGTAATGATTAAAAAAGACACAATCTCCCAGAGCAGCTAAGAGGGGTAAAGGAGGAAACACATTTTGGGTTTTTTTTTTGTTTGAGAGGGAGTCTCATTCTGTCGCCTAAGGTAGAGTGCAATGGCGCAATCTCGGCTCACTGCAACCTCCACCTCCCGGTCCCAGTGATTCTCCTGCCTTAGCCTCCCAAGTAGCTGGGATTACAGGTGTCTGCCACCACACCCTGGTAATTTTTGCATTTTTAGTAGAGACAGGGTTTCACCATGTTGGTCAGGCTGGTCTCGAACTCTTAGCCTCAGGTGATCCATCCACCCCAGCCTCCCAAAGTGCTGGGGTAACAGATGTACGCCAACATGCCCAGACGAGGAAATACATTTAAAGGCAGAAGGGGTTTAAGGAGGTAATGAGGTATTCTAAGTAATTATGCAATTAAGACTATGTCCTGAGCCCAATCTGCCTCTATAAAGCATCTACTGAATCCATGTGGCCACTGTTTCTGTCCTCTGAGCCAACACTCTTCTACTTGGCAGGGCTTCATATCCTTTATAAAGCCTGTGACCCTGCCCCTCAGCACCTCATTTCCAGTCTAAACATTTCCATGGATCCGTGAGAGCTGGCTGTGTTTGCCATCCCTGGAGGTATCTCATTTTACAGCTGGGCAAACCCCAGCATGCACAGTTCATGCCTTTGAAAAGTCGTGCCGTTACAGAAATGTCTGGGCAGCAGGTGGCAAAATGGTGTTGTTATCGGAACCACATAGATAATCATGCCCTGCTACTGATCATTCTCCATCTCGTTCGCATTTTGTAATTTACAAGGGCCTTCCACGTCCATTACCCTGCTCAGCCCTTTCAGCAACCCGGTGCGAGGTGATTAGTATGGAAATGCCAACACCATGCCCTCGGACGGCACACTGTCCTTTTCAAAGCACTTCTACACCCATTATCTCACTGGATCTCTCTCACACTCTCGGGAGCTGGAAACTGCAGGAATGGTCAGAAGAAGACACTAGGAAACAGAGAGGGCACTTGACTTGCTGGCGAAGATCCCATAGAGTCAGTGACTACACCCGGGCCTGGACTCAGAGGCAGGCTCCCCTAACACCGGGTGCTGATTCCTCGACATAAAATCCACCGCTTCCACAACACCACTCCTTTTCTAAACAAGTGGACTTTTTTTTTCTTTTTCTTTTTTTGAGACAGGGTCTCACTCTGTCACCCAGACTAGGGTGCAATGACATGATCACGGCTCACTGCAGCCTTGACCTTTCCTGGTTCAAGTGATCCTCCTGCCTCAGACTCCCAAATAGCTGAGACTACAGGCATGCACCACCACATCAGGCTAATATTTTTTTCTTTTCTCCTTTTTTTTTTTTGAGCCGGAGCCCAGCTCTGTCACCAGGCTGGAGTGCAGTGGTGTGATCTCAGCTCACTGCAACCTCCGCCTCCTGGGTTCAAGAGATTCTCATGCCTCAGCTTTCGAGTAGCTGGGATTACAGGCACAAACCACCACACACAGCCAATTTTTTGTATTTTTAGTAGAGATGGGGTGTCACCATGTTGGTCAGGCTGGTCTCAAACTCCTGACCTCAGGTGATCCATCTGCCTCAGCCTCGCAAAGTACTGGGATTATAGGCATGAGCCCCTGTGCCCGGCCACATTCTCTAAGTATTATAAAATATACACTTATTATTGACTATAGTCACCCTATTGTGCTATCAAATACTAGGTCTTCTTCATTCTTTCTATTTTTTTTTGTAACCATTAACTATTTCCTCTTGCCCCCAGTCAAACTTATTTTTGGAAGCTTCATCCTACAATATATAAAAATGTACCCATAACCCGCAATAAACACGCACACACATGCACACACGTGATACGTATGTAGGGCAGTGGGTTGCAGTCAGTTTGTCACCATAAGATCTGTAAACAAGGGCCAGGCGTGGTGGCTCACGCCTGTAATCCCAGCTCTTTGGGAGGCTGAGGAGGGCGGATCACCTGAGATGAGGAGTTCAAGACCAGCGGACCAACATGGAGAAATCGCTTCTCTACTAAACGTAGCCAGGCGCAGTGTGTATGCCTGTAATCCCAGCTACTTGGGAGGCTGAGGCAGGAAAATCACTTGAACCCGGGAGGTGGAGGTTGTGGTGAGCCGAGATCGTGCCATTGCACGCCAGCCTGGGCAACAAGAGCGGAATTCTATCTCAAAAAAAAAAAAAAAATCTGTAAACATTTAATTAGATGTGCCAAACATTCATGTTTGGCTTTGCAGTTTTCTTCCTGTACTTTGGGACCATTTGGGAACCTCTGTCTCAGGTGCGGCTATGAGGCTGTATGGGGGTCTTTGTTTTCTACCAAAGCATTCTGGTGAAATGCTTCTCAACATGAGCCTCTGTGTGCCTTTCCATATGCTTAAAGCGATAGCTCAGGATGTCTGGCAAGTGACATAGCTCCTCGGGTACTTTCCTCCTTTATACATCTGTGTGCCTGAGGCTAGAGTCTCCTCCTGAGCTGCTCTCATCTGCATCAGCAGATCAAGGGGCCTGAGGCGTGGCTGTCTCTGAGCTCCTCCTTCATCATCACCATGGTGAAGGCATTCATCTCTCTAGGATGTTAGATTCTTTGTTTTGGGAAGCCCAGACCTTCCACTTTCTCATTTTAGCAAAAACAACATCATATGAGAGAATTCTCTTTCTCTCTCTCTCTCTCTCTCTCTCGTTTTTTTTTTTTAAGAGATGGGATCTAGCTATGTTGCCCAGGCTGGTCTCAAACTCCTAGACTCAAGCAGTCTGCCTGCCTTGGTGATACAGGGAAGTCTTGAGATAGATGCTTGCAAGTGTGGGAAGTCTTTTCCTTTTATTTTTAGGTGTCTTTTTTGTTCTTAATAATCTCAATAAGACATATTTGTTTCCTTATACATACCGACACAAATACATCTTCACCCTCTCCCTTCCCAACACACAAATTAAGAGGTTTGTTTTATAAATGAGGAATAATAGACATTGGAGACTAAAAAAATGGGAGGGTGTCAGGGGGAGTAAGCGTTGAAACATCACTTCTTACTATTAGCACTATTCGGGTACTATTACTAACAGTACCCAAATTACTATTTTGGCAATGGTTGCATGAAAAATCCAGACTTCATCACTATGTAACAGATGCATGTAAGAAATCTGCACTTATATCCTTTAAATATATAAACTTTTTTAAATTACTATATGTCCCGTGAATATGTACAATTATTATTTTTCAATTAAAAAAATAAAATATACAGGCTGGGAGTGGTGGCTCAGGTCTGCAATCCCAGCACTTTGGGAGGCCAATGTGGGCGGATCACTTTGAGGTCAGGAGTTCAGGACCAGCCTGACCAACAAGGTAAAACCCCGTCTCTACTA
>NW_016107468.1:1496877-1502037 GCF_001604975.1 Cebus imitator
GTAGGCTGAGGCAGGAGAATCGATTGAACCCAGGAGGCAGAGGTTGCAGTGAGCTGAGATCGCACCACTGCACTCCAGCCTGGGTGACAAAGCGAGACTCCGTCCACAAAAAAAGAAGAAAATAACCAATAAAAAATGCTCCCCCCACAAAGAGTTTTGTTTTATAAAATGAGTTTTGATCTTGGATTCTATTTACATTTCTCTTGAAACAATCTAATTTGCCTCAAGGCAATGTAGACGACTTTGACTATTGCAAGGTGTATACAACTAAAGGTATAGGAAATGAAGCAGAAAAATGAGTGATATAGAGAGAATTGTGTACCCCACACCAACATTCAAATATTGATGGCTTAGCCTGGAATGTGATTGTACTTGGAGATAAGGTCTTCAAAGGGGTAATTACGTTTACACGAGGTCATAAGGGTGGAGCTCTAATCCAATAGACCTCATGTCTTTATAAGAAGAAAATGAAGGCCAGGCACAGTGGCTCACACCTGTAATCCCAGCACTTTGGGAGGCTGGGGCTGGTGGATCACCTGAGGTCAGGAGTTCGAGACTAGCCTGGCCAACATGGTGAAATCCCATCTCTACTAAAAATACAAAAATTATCTGGGCATGCTGGCACATGCCTGAGGCATGAGAATTGCTTGAGGTTTCAGTAAGCTGAGATTGCACCACTGCATTCCAGCCTGGGCAACAGATCAAAACTCCATTTCAAAAAAAAAAAAAAAGAGGAGACACCAGGGCCATGCTCACAGAGAAAGGCCCATCTGAGGACAGTCTGCAAGCCAAAGAAATGGGCCTTGGGAAAAAGCAACTCTACTTGCATCTTGATTTCAGACTTCTAGACTTCAGAGCTGGAAGAAATCCATTTCTGTTGGGTAAACCACCCAGTGTGTGGTATTTTGTTATGGCTAACCTAGCAGAGTAATACAATGAGTATTTTGAGATTTGTAATGTCACTCTGTGGTAGTATGTGTTCAATACACAACTTATCTGATGCTGAGAGAAGTTCACTAAAATAGTTTTTAAAAATGTTGTGGTGGCTCACATCTGTAAACCCAGAGCTTTGGAAGGTTGAGGCAGGAGGATTGCTTGAGCCCAGCTGGGAGTTTGAGACCAGCCTGGACAACATAGTGAGACCCCATCTCTACCAAAATATAATCAAATCAGCCAGATGTAGTGGTACATACCTCCCAGCTACTCAGGAGGCTGATGTGGGAGGATCGCTGGAACCCAGAAGGCAGTGAGTTGTGGTGGCACACCACTGCACTCCAGCCTGAGCAACAGAGCAAGGCTCTGTCTCAATCAATCAATCAATCAATCAAGGGATCAACTGAGAGACATATTTCCAAGAATGGTTAGGAACAGCTGAACAGCTCAGAAGCAGCCTCCTCTAAACTCTTTCCCTCCTAATAGCTACAGAGCTCCCTGGGGTTTTCTAATCCGTAGATCTCACCTGTGCATCTGGATCTGCTGGGTGAGTGTTCCTGGTGCTGGTGGGTTGCAGTGTTTGTGTCTTCTGCTGTGATGGAGTGATTTGGGAGCTACGGCATGCTCACATGTCATTGATTTGTCATTTGAAAGTGAAATCACAGACCTGGATGGTGGCCAGGAGTTGGGGATGGCTCTCCTGTCTTCTACCTTTCAGGCTAGGTACCTGTGTATTGACTGGTAAGTTGCAGTGGTCCCTGATGCATTTCACAAATAATCCGGCAAATCCTTGAGATTTATTTTAACGATTAGAAAAGTCAATGTTGTACATGAAGGATTAAAAAAGGAAATATTTGGAATCTGCTTAACTATCTGTTATCGCAAAGACAGTCTAGACTCCTCCAAATTTATATGCCACAGACAGGAAGGGAAGGAAAATTTCCTTCTATACATTGCATAAATATATGCAATATATTGCATTATATAATGCTCCATATAATGGAAAGAACATGAACTGCCCCCAAAAGACATTAATCCTACCGCTATCTATCTACTGATCGATGGTGTGACCTTGGTCAATTTGTTTAACATCCCCAAACCCCAGCTTACTTATTTTTTTTATTATGCTTAAAATAAAAACGCATATGGCTTCACAATTTCTCAAGGATCTAGAAACAGAAATACCATTTGACCCAGCAATCCCATTACTGGGTATATACCCAAAGGATTATAAATCATTCTGCTATAAAGACACATGCACAAGTATGTTTATTGCAGCAGTACTTACAACAGCAAAGACTTGGAACCAACCCAAATGCCTATCAATTATAGAATGGATAAAGAAAATGTGGCACATATACACCATGGAATACTATGCAGCCATAAAAAATGAGTTCATGTCCTTTGCAGGGACAAGGATGAAGCTGGAAACCATCATTCTCAACAAACTGACACAAGAACAGAAAACCGAACACCGCATGTTCTCACTCATAGGTGGGAGATGAACAGTGAGAACACATGGACACAGGGAGGGCAGCATCACATAGCGGGGCCTGTCATGGGGCGGGGGAAAAGGGGAGGGAGAGCATTAGGATAAATACCTGAAGCATGAGGGGCTTAAAACCTAGATGACGGGCAGATAGGTGCAGCAAACCACCATGGTGCATGTATACCTATGTAACAAACCTGCACAATCAACACATGTATCCCGGAACTTAAAGTAAAATAATAGAAAAAGTGCATAACATAAAACCTGTCTTAACTATGGTTAAGTGTACAGTCACATTAACTATCAGCATGGTATTATGCAAAAATCCCTGGAATTTTTTTGTCCTGCAAAACTGAAACTCTACACCCACTGAACAGCTCTTTCCTTCCCTCCTCCTCTCTACTCTGCAACCGCCATTCTACTTTTTATTTCCAAAAAGCTGGACTACTTTTTGTCATTATTAATAAGACCCATCTACAAAAAGAGGGACGCCATTCCAAACTTTCCTGCTTCCAGTCTTTCTTGTGAGGCAATGCTGAGTCAAAGCCAATGAAACTGCTTTGGAAGCAAAATTATTCAAGTGCCAGGGATTATTTTAAACATGAGCCAGCCTCACCAAGATAGGTAAGAATGATCTTGATGTAAATCTGGCATTAGGCTGAAAAAGTCTAACCGTCTGGTTATCTGGGGATGTGCAGAATTTCTGATAGTGTTTGTACACTCACAATTTTGAGGAGAACTGAAAAAATATATTGAAAGGTTATACTTCAGGGAAACCTCTTGTTTTAAATATAGATAAGCAAATGTTAAGCTGAAAATTATTCTGGCTGGGGCTGGGCACAGTGGCTCACACCTGTAATCCCAGAACTTTGGGAAGCCAAGGCGGGTAGATCAGTTGAGATCAGGAGTTGGAGACCAGCCTGGCCAACATGATGGAAGCCCATCTTTAATAAAAATACAAAAATTAGCAGATATGGTGGCGTCTTCCTGTAGTCCCAGCTACTTAGGAGGCTGAGGCAGGAGAATCCGTGGAACTCGGGAGGCAGAGGCTGTAGTGAGCCACAATCATGCCACTACACTTCAGCCTGGGGAACAGAGCAAGACTCTGTCTCAAAAAAAAAGAAAGAGAAAAGAAAATGGACTTAGTCTTTCATCTTTATCTTGGTTCAGTCCTTATTATATTGCTGTGACTGTAGTTTGACCTTTGTCATCTGTCACCTTGGTCAGCTGATTTGCAAAAACTGTAAGCCTTGATAAACACAGGAAGAAAATGCTTCAACTCTGAGTTCCCGTTATTCTTAAAGTTCATTCTTCAAAATTCTTCTATTTTTGTGTTTTGTAACATATATATTAATACTTGGATACATGTAAATAATTTCTAAATAAAAATATACATATTGAAGTGTATGTATCTTTTAAAATTTAATTTTATTTTTAATTTATGGTATGCAACAACAAAAAGTTTCAAAGGTCAATAACCTATCTCCTGTGACAATCAGTTCTCCAGAGACAGAGAACTGACAGGATGTATTTATCTCTTTCTCCCCCTCGTAGGGATGAGTGTTATGAGAGAGAGAGAGAAGGAGAGAGAGTTAAAGGAATTGCTTATATGATTATGGGGACTGGCAAGTCCAAGATCCATAAGGGCAGGCTGGAAACTGGGGCAGAATTTCTCTGTTGCAGTCTTGAGGTAGAGTTTTTCTCTTCTCCAGAAAACTTCAGTTCTATTCTTATTTATTTATTTATTTTGAGAAGGAGTTTCACTCTTGTTGCCCAGGTTAGAGTGCAGTGGCACGATCTTGGCTCACTGCAACTTCCACCTCCTGGGTTCAGGCGATTCTCCTGTCTCAGCCTCCCAAGTAGCTGGGGTTACAGGTACCCGCCACCACGCCCAGCTAATTTTTGTATTTTTATTAGAGACAAGGTCTCACCATGTTGGCTAGGCTGGTCTCGAACTCCTGACCTCAGGTGATCTGTCCATCTTGGCCTCCCAAAGTACTGAATTTGCTGGCGTGCCTGGCTCTCAGTTTTATTCTTAAGGCCTTCAACTGATTGAAGAGGCTCATTATATCGCAGACTTTACTTAAATCCACTTCACTTAAGACTACCTTAAAGTCAAGAGATTGGTCAGGCGTGGTGGCTCACGCCTGTAATTCCAGCACTTTGGGAGACTGAGGCAGGTGGATCACCTGAGGCCAGGAGTTTGAAACCAGCCTAGCCAACATGTTGAGACCCTGCCTCTACTAAAAATGAAAAAATTAACCGGGCATGGTGGCACGTGCCTGTATTCCCAGCTACTGGGGAGGCTGAGGCAGGAGAATCACTTGAACCCAGGAAGCGGAGGTTACAGTGAGCTGAGATCGTGCCACAGCATTCTAGCCTGGGTGACAGAGCAAGACTCCATCTCAAAATAAATAAATAAATAAAAAGTAACGTCAGCAGACTGTAACTGTTAATCACATCCACAAGACACTTTCACAGAAACACCTAGATTAGTGTGATTCCACAGGTGGGTACCACAGCCTAACCAGGTTGACACACAAAACTTACCATCACCCTACCCTGTTGCCAGGTTCCCTAAATTGGTATCCCAACTCTAGTCTCTCATCTCCCCTTGATCTGAGCACCTTCCATGCCATTTCCATGCTCAGCTTACTAAAGGAAATCTCTGGCGAGTTCTCTCCTCCGCTTAGCTTCTACCACCCCCAAATGAAGACCAAGTCCTTAGGGTGACATCT